>NC_056725.1:1150928336-1151228336 GCF_019279795.1 Protopterus annectens | reverse complement strand
ATAGACACCTACAACACAAACAGAATACATTATGGAGACCACAATCAGTCAGTGTTAATAACAGCTATGATGCATCATGGCCGGACAGCTACACATCCTGACATGTAAGCATTAAACTTTAGTGCTGAAAACATGTTACACAGCATTAAATTGGTACACCTTAGTACATTCACCCTGTGCATCAGAACCATATTAGCCTATTCCTGCATCAGTGTTATGGATGACAGGGATGTGGCACAGGTATCATCATATGCAGAGGTTGTGTTGTGGGTTTGCTAGATACTGAGGCTGAGCCATTTGGTTGACATCATGAGTGTGTGCTAGAGGGTTTCATTATTCATTGGACTGTGTAGATGTGGTCTGTCTAGGGATGGGGTTGCCCTAGCTGTGTTGTTGATGTGTGTGTGTATGCATGCACACAGGTCTGACATGTAGCTGCCCTTTACAGGGGTTTGTTGGACAGCTGCAGACTGTATCTGGCAGGGTGTGCAGTATACCTTCTCCAGCCATGGACATGAGAACTGTGCCTGCCAGGGGTTCTAAGGGCAGTACCAGGTACAAGGCCAGATATGGTACTCTCCCCTGATGATGACAAATATCCACTGGATCTGGGTCCCTCTTCAGACAAGCCAGGGCCATGGGCACATGGCCTGCTATGTTGTGGTGTGGACAGCACCCCCTTCAGTGTTGGTACTGCCACTTCAGGAATGGCTCTGACTTGCTGCATGTCCACGTCGACCTCTACCTTTTGGTGTTGCTGACCTACGTCCACGTGGCTGTCACACTACTCCCACCATATGCTCAAGCACTGACATTGCACAGTCGAGGATTCCCACCATCTTGCCCAACTGTCCATCCAGGACCTCTGCAAAATAACGATGGGCACCTGCAAGATCACTGATGTTCTCAATAACAGCAGAATGAGTAGCCCTCTGGGAAAATGAGTAGCCCTCTGGAGCCTCAGACCCTGTCTGGTATAACATTCTATATGTGCCTGTGCCTCCAAGATGTCCTGAAACATGCATTGCTGTGTTACTTCTGCCAGTGGCATGATAACCAGCAGCCCTCCTACGAGCACCCCATACATCTGCCTGTGCAGTACCTCACCAGTCATCCGGCTATGACTGCTGCAACCAGGCACACTTGCCATGGTCACCACACTGTCCTGTCCCATGCCACCACCCACCAACTGTCCCTCATCTATGGTCACTGGTGATGGGGTATGTATAGGCAATGTGACTATATGTGGGGATGGAGTGGATAACAGTGGGATGTCAACCGATGGCACAGCTTCAGCCCCTGATAACCCTGCCTGTACCTCACCATACCTATCATCATTGTCAGAGTCTGTATGGACACTAACATCAGTTTGCCTGCAGAAAGGACCTCGTCACCTGTGAGGGGAAAAGAAGAAATGCACTTTAAGACCTGCACATCATTGATTAACTGTACACACACTCACACACACTCACACACACACACACACACACACACACACACACACACACACTTACATTTGAGGTTGCACTAAGATATTACACACATACCTCTCATTAACCTACTGTCAACATGCATGACATATGGCAGTCAATAGCATGCACCGAAGCTATAGTCAATCCCTGTTACCAACATTATACATCTCTGTGATGCATGAGTTGTGCTAGTAGGTGATGCCCCTTTCCCTGGAACACACTGGACCCATGTACACAGTATTGCTGTGCACCTGTTCAGCATCCTGGCATGTACTGTACGCCATACCTCACAGGTGTACATGCCATTGCTAAATGTGTATATGTATGTCACACCATTGCTGAATGTGTATATGTGTGTCAGTTATGTTTGCTCTGCTGCTCACAGCCCCTGTGTGCTTGTCCAACACATGCCTGGGATGATATGAGGACAGATGTCAATAGTGAATGCCTGATGTCTGATTTGCAGATCTCATCATCAGTGGAGGATGTATGAGCAATAAAATACAATTACCCTGACATCCTTCAAAGCTTATTGTGGCTAAGAGGAGTGTACACACTCTTATTGACATGGCACCCTCTTCCCTGATATGGCATAGGGCCACAATAGTGCATATGTTAACATTACACAAACCTGATATGTGACATATGACCTGTGCAATCAAATAGCAGTATCAAACAAATGTGCTAGTTGTGCAGATGCTGATTGAGATGCATACAATATGTGGGTGCATAAGTGTGCACACCCTTAACATAATAGTTTGTTGCATCAACTGTTAAGTGAACTACAGTTGTCACTATTCCTGGAAGGGGTATACTAGCATGGCCCATCTGCACTTGTCATTATTTGGTCACTCCACCCTACAAATGTCCCCCAACTCTGCCAGATTGCAAAGTCAACTCATATGCACAGCCCTTGGAGGTCACACAGTGCCTTCACTATTGCTGTGGATTCATGGTTATATCTGCCACAATTTATGACCTTGACTGTGTACAGATACAGCCATTCTTAGCGAGCTGTGGATGTCTGCTTCAGTTCGCGGTTGTGTTTCAGGATGACACCCCTCCCCATCCTCAGCCTTTTTGCAGATGCTTGTCAACTATCGGCCACACGTGAGTGTCATTTTGCACTGTCCCAAATTCAGAACACCATGTGTACCGTCCTAGTCCTTGCTAATGAACGACAAACATACAGGTGTACACTGGCACCAGCAAGGCTTCAGATGGGGCTGGTGGGCCTGAGGTGGAATGAGGTGTTACTTGTGCAGCACACGTATCTTTATTAATACTGTCTGCAGGTTTTGAACTTGGTCTTGGTACACCACTACACATTGCAACACATGCCTTTGGGGGACTTTTGATGTTATTCATGTGCTACCTGTAGAGAGCCATGGATGATGTTTCCTGTGGAACACCTTTCATATCTGATTACCCTAACCCATAGGCCACACTTATGCAGAGTCCAGGTAATTGTTGACACAGGTACTGCACATCCAGTACTTGCTAGAAATTCTTGCAACTCCCTCAGTGTTGTGGCATGTTTCTAGGCAGCCTCCATGACCAGTTTGCAACATGTGTCGTCATCTGTCTTGGACGGCCATCTGTTTATTTTCTACATTAATGTTGTCCCATACTTCCTCATCACATACATGACCGTCTGCACTGTTTGCCATGGTATATGCAATGGTGAGGTAAGGCTACATCTCCTACTCCTGAGTGCTACCTGTTTGATATGGGATCCATTCCATGGTTTGTAAGATGTGTGCAATTCACGGCTGCCTATGTTGCAGGTGAGTGAGCAAATGTCATGGACTTACGTCTTGGACAGCAGAACATTTATTGGTGTGACATTGAGGTCCTGTACTTGATGGAAGGTGCATACTCATGAAGAGTGAATGCTGTCAGTACCTCAAAAGCTGCTTCCACAATATGTTACTTGAGTGTGTGCATGCATATTCTTCCAGTGTTTGTTAAGGTATGTATTCCCCATATTTGCTGTCCTAACATAGGGTTCCATATTACACATTCATTGCTCTTATTAGGATCACATTACAGGTTGTAAAGGTTGTGGAATGTGGTATTGTGATATGCCGTTGTGTAGATCTGCCATTGTAATAGTGGTATATACACTGTTGTAGCCACTGTATAAGGGTAATGTTTCAGACATGTTATATTTATATTTATTTATTTATTTATTGACATTTGTTTGTCCAACTGGGCTTGTGGCCCATTTTCAGTGGAGACCCGAGGAGAAAAGCTCCAGTAATACATTTTAAAACAAGAACAATTTTAAACAATATTGACATAATAGCAGTTATATCAAAATTATTCACATATGTTGGGATACATGCATAAAGTTAAAGTTGCATTAAAAAGAAGCTAAGTAACAATTTTACATTGATATAGTTCAATAGGTCAACAATGAACATTTTTTTGTTTGTATAAAATTGTGCAAATGCATAGTAGACACATTGGAGAGAGAGGTGTAATGAGGTGCTAAGTATGGTCCTTTTGAGGGTACATAAGGAGAAGGAAGACTAGGTAGGGTCATGGCAAGGGCAGGTTCTGAAATTGAGAAAATAAGCTTTTAGATCATTTTTAAAGTGTGAGGTGTGGGAGAGTGAACGTAAGTCAAGGGGAAGTTTGTTCCAAGCATGGGCAAGAGAGTGTTTGTAGAGTAGTTTGCCTACTGACCTTTTTGGGTTGTAGATATCAGGTAATTCCATTCCATAAAAAAATCCACCCTAACCCATAGGCCACACTTATGCAGAGTCCAGGTAATTGCTGACACAGGTACTGCACATCCAAACTTCTCCTTGACTTACATACACACAAAACACACACTCACACACATACACACACACACACACACACACACACACACACACACACACACACACACACACACACACACTCACACATATATATCCACCTAAGTAATAAATACTGGGCCAAATGGCGTATGACAAAAAACTCTGCTGACCATCAAAACTTTAGACAAATGAGAAATGACACTAAGAAAGCTATACTGTCTGATTAAAAACTAAACACAATAACCCACAAAAATTCTGGGCAAGTATTAACCAACTACTACACCCAGGTCAATCCATTACACTTAACCCACAAGGCACAGACCAGGAGAACCCAAAGCACACTGCCAATGCCTTTAATACATTTTTCACTGAGGCCATTCAAACACTTGTCAGTCACCTGTCACCTAATAATTTCACTTTACCTATCTCTAACATAACTCCACCCCCTCCATTTATCTTCCAACCTGTCCCTACAACATATATTCTTTCCCTTATCCAAAAACTTAAATCTTGCTCTCCTTCAGCAGACCAATTACCAGCTGAATATCTACAGAAATCAGCCAAATCCATCGCCTATGCCATTTCTATTCTGATTAACAGAACCATTAGTGAAGGACACATCCCAAGCATCTGGAAAGTCTCCCATATTATCCCCTTCGTAAAGGTGGAAACTCTACTGAATTCTCCAACTACCGTCCCATAGCCCTACTTTCACCTTTAGCAAAACTAATGGAAAAATGCATCCATAAGCAACTGCTAGACCACCTAATCCAAAATAACTTACTTTCCAGCTGTCAACATGGATTCAGACCTTCCCACAGCACTACTACTGCCCTCCTTTCCTTTACTGACTGTATTAACAAAAAACGAAATGCCAATATGCTTTCCTCAGCACTATTTATCGATCTGTCCAAGGCATTTGATATGATTAATCACCAAATACTTATTAATATCCTCAAATCCCTGGCACTAGATACACTCACTATTAAATGGTTCCATTCCTATTTAGATAACAGACAACAGGCGGTACTTTGGCACAACACTCTATCTACCCACCTGCCCATTAACACTGGCGTTCCTCAAGGGTCCATATCAGGTCCTCTTCTTTTCTCCATATTTATCAATGAACTTCATCTAGTAGTCCCCCAAGCTAAATGCATTCAATTTTGCCGACGATTCTGCACTTATATGCACAGCCACATCCACTTCTAAACTTCACTCCCTTACCCAAGAAGTATTTAATACAGTAGAACAATGGTTTACACAACATTGCCTTCTGTTGATCCCCAAAAAAACTAAACTCCTTTTCAATCCTACTCGTAAGACGTCCCAATAGATTTCTCAGTTACATCCACTAATGGTAGTCCCATATCACCTGACCCAACTACCAAACTACTTGGTATTACCATAGACAACAATCTTAACTTTGACATCCATATCAACAATACTATAAAAACCATTAACAAAAAATAGGCTCTCTCTACAGAGTCAAACCCTTCCTTTCACCAACAGTCAGAATAACTATTGCTTATACCCATCTAATCTCTACACTCCTCTGTGCCTCACCCATATTTACTAATTCATCTAAAAATAACCTCACCAAACTGGAAATCTCCTACAATAACATTGCCAGGTTTGCTACTGGCAACCCATTCAGAAGCCACCACTGCTATAATCTTAAGCAGCTTGGATGGCTAGAAATTCAGAATCTGCTTAAATTCCATCAACTAACCATTGCCCATAAGACTCTTTACCAACCTTCCAGTACTCCTTTGTAAACACCTCTAAATCTAATAACAGGGGTGGGACTCTCTCAGTAAATCCTGGAACCTTCTCCCCAGTGAACTTTCCTCAGTTTCCTCCACGTCTCTTTTCAAAAACAGACTGAAACGTTTCCTAAGAACACACTGGCTATGCCCCTGTTCTAAACCTGACTAATCATTTTTCTTTTTCTGCTCATAACAGGCACTGCCTACCCACTACTTCCCTACAACTAGTTCTACTTTCCTTACTTGCCACATTACCTTTTTCCTATTCCTTACCCTTCTTTTCATCCCCTAAGCTTACTCATAGTGTGACAACTCTTTATTTATATAATTACATAATATGCCTCTTTTATTGTTACTTTCTGTATTCTAATTGTAATTTGCACTGTACCTGCCTACTGCACTGCAAAGTATTTCTGCCCTCTCTGTAATTTTTGCATTGTACCTGCCTCTGGCACTGTGAAGTATTTCTGTCCTCTTTGATTTTTTCTGGGTTAACTTCTAATGTTCTTTGTAAATATAAATGTATTATTTCCTCTTATCCCAGACCTTATCTCCCAGACTATAGTATATTATTAGACCTGTATTTTTAGTATTGTACCTGAATTTTGAAATGGGAGGTATTTAGACCTCTATGATAATTTCTGTATTAACCTGTAACATAATTATATGCAAAAATGTTTTTTGTTATTTTTTGCAAGGAGCTTATCTTCCCAGGCCTCTACTGAAATTGGACATGTATCCAATTAGACTGGCCCAGTCAACAAATGTAAAATAAATAATAAAATAATTGTTGGTTAGAAGTACGGAGGGTCCGGGATGGGATGTAGATGGAGACTAAGGAAGACAGAGATGGACAGAAGGAGGGTTTATAAAGAATAGAGTGTAGCATATGGAATTGATAAGATAGCAGAAACTGGGGAAGTTCAAGCCATTGAAGAGCGTTTAAAGAAATGCAGTGGTGTGAGTTGTATGGTGAGTTAGTAATGAATCTGGTTATCTTATGGTAAGTCTGTTGCAGTTTGTTTAGAGTGGAGGCCTGGATATTGGTAAGAACTGGGGCGGCATATAAGAAGTAGGGGAGGAGGAATGTCTGGCCCAGTGTAAGTCTAGATTCAGGGGTTAGGAATTTTTTGTTCCGGTATAGCAGACCTAGTTTCTGGTTTGTTTTTTTTATACATTGGAGTATATATAGGTTGAACTTGAGTTCGTCATCGATAATGACCTATAGGAGTTTTGTGTGGGTGTCAGGTTGGATATTTGTATTGTTAGAAGATGTAATAAAAAAGGAGGTTTTGTGATGAGAAAGAGAACGGGGAAGGAAAAGTAGGAGTTTGGTCTTTTTAGGATTTAGGATCAATAGGTTGTGAGAGAGCCATTGTTCAGTGGATAGTAGGGCCTGTTGGGTCAGGGAGTGTAGTTCAGGAATGTTATTTGAGATGGATATAAGTGTGGAGTCGTTGGCATACTGAATAAGGGAGGATTCTTTGCATGTGGTGTAAAGATCATTGGTGAAAATGTTAAAGAAAAGGGGTCCCAAGATGGAGCCTTGGGGAACACCAGTGGAGATGGGAAGGAAAGGTGAGGAGGACAAGAGCCATTTGACAGATTGTTCCCTGCCAGATAGGTAACTATTAAACCAGGCAAGTGTGGAGGGGGATAGATGGAGATTTGCAAGTTTGGATAGTAGTAGAGGATGAGAGACAGTACTGAAGGCTTTGGAGAGATCTAGGAAGAGACAGGAAATGAGTTTATTGTTGTCTAGGGCCTCTGCAATGATATGAGTGAATGAGAGGAGGGCAGTGGTGGTGCTGTGGTAAGGACGAAATCCATGTTGGTTAGGGGTAAGTAAGTGGTGTGTGAGGAGGTGATTGAGAAGCTGTGAGTGAATACATTTTTTCTAATATCTTGGAGAGGGGGGACAGAATGGCAATGGGTCGGTAGTTTGAGGGGTCAGTGGAGTTTCCACCTTTATGAAGAGGGATAGTGAAGAAAGATTTCCAAAGGGTGGGGACAGTTGATTCCAGAATAGTTCGATTAATTAGTATAGATACAGGATAGGCAACTGAGTCAGCAGCAAGTTTGAGGAATGTAGGAGATAGATTGTCAGTGGAAGGAGAGCAAGGTTTTAGCTTGAGTAGTAGAGAGTTGAGGTAAGTAATGGGAACTGGCTCAAAAGAAAACAAAGTTGTGTTAGTGGGACTTGGAGAGGTGGGTGTCTAAGTAGAATTTGGCTTAGAGGTTACCAGATTTTGGATGGAAGAGATAAAGTGTTTATTCAGAAGGGTAGCTGTTTCCTGAGAGGAAGAGTTAGGGTATGGGGAGGGATTAGAGGGCTTTCCAGGATAGAGGATGTTGTTGAGAGTTGACCAAATTTTTTTAGGACTGGATTTGTTGTTAAGCTGAGCAGAGCTATAGTATAACTTTTTGTCATTAGTTGTATGTTTTTTGCAAGGTTCATCAGTTGCCTGTATTTTTGAATGAAATGTGGTTGTTTAGTTTTAGTCCAGGTTTTCCAAGCATGATCTCTTTGTTTCATAAGGGACCTAGTCTCTTTCGAGAGCCAGGGACCATGGTTTGATTTTACACTGAACTTCCTAGAGGGAGCTAAGGAGTTTAGAGTATTCATGAAGATGTTATTGAAAGTGCTTACAGCATCGTTTAGGGGGAGGTATTTTAGAATGGACCAATCTATGTTGTGGAGAATGGAGTTAAATTTGGATGAATTGAACGTCGATAGTTTTCGACAGTCTTTGATAAGGTGGGGTTTATGAATATGGGAGTAGTGTCTTAAGATGGTGGTAGGGAGATGATCCTTGATGGAGTCAGGTAAGGTGGTGGGATTGTGGTATTGGTGGGGAGAATTGGTAAGGATTCAGTCTATGATGGAGCTGGAAGAGGAATTTTTATGGAAGCGAGTGGGAGATGTTAAAAGTTGGTGGAAGCCGGGTAGGTGGATACTGAGTTGGGGGGAGTCAGTTGTGAGTTTGGACCAATCAATGTTGACATCACCAAGAATAAGTGTCTCATATGGTATGTTGTGGGAGAACCAGGATAGGATGTTTTCAAGAATGGGCAGATTGTTACCAGGAGGAAGGTAGATAGAGGCAATTGCAAGTTTTTTGTGGGGATTCAGATGGCAGTTAAGGATGATGATTTCAGCTGGGAGGAAGTCAGGAATTGGGGAAGGGTATGGTGAGAGGTTAAGAATGTTTGAGTAGAGGATGGCCACGCCACCACCTTTTTTTACAGGTCTATCAGATCGGAAGATATTATAACCTGGTGGGAGTATTTCACTATTTGAGATGTGTGGCTTGAGCCAGGTTTCAGATAGGGAGAGGATGTGAGGGGTATTGAGAGCTATCCATGAGTACAGCTCAGTGACTTTATTTGCTAGACTCTGAATATTCAATGAGTAAATAGTTAAGTATTTGGATGGAGATGATTGTTGTGACTGAGGTTGGTGACTGTTAAAGGAGTAAGATGTAGTGTAGTGTAGAGGTAGTTTTGGGTAGAGAAGAGGGGCCAGGGTTGGGATGGATATCTCCAGAACAAAGTAGGTTTTTAGTGAGGAGAGAGTGTGTAGTAGATGCTAGATGGAGTTTGTATAGCTTTGACTTAGCTTTGTGGGAAGGTTTAAAAACAGCCTACTGTAGCCAATTTATCCCACCATTATGTTCATCTCTGTGCACACATCTTGCAATGACAGGCTGTTAGTCATATTGCAGGACTCTTACATACCCTTCAGATATGCCACCATGGTGACCACTGTGATGCAGTGTAGTTAACAGCAACAATGTACAGCATACATTATGGGTAAGTGTGATAAATGTGTTCGTGGCACATTCCATGGCCATAACATAGCCGGTGTATTGGTAAACCTGAACAAAAAACACCATATTCACCAGCTACAGGCTGCTGCCCCACACGTATACCAGAGGGGCCTACAAAGTTGTGTGAGAGATGTGATGTCAGTAGCCACACTTGTGGCATTGGTACAGGGTGGGAGCAGCATTTCAGTACGTCAACAGTACAAACCCACAATACTACTGATTATGCACATCTGTTCATTACTACACTGCAGCAACAGACTATATATATTTTATCTCACATATGCATGATGAAACTTTACAGATGCAGATGGATAAGCAACAGTGGTCTACTGATGTGCCATGTGGTCTTACCTGCACGCTCCTCGTCCATTGTGCGAGTAGCACCCAACTCCACAATGTTATTAGCTGGTTCTTGGCTTTGGTGGTGGGAAGGTGCCCTGAGGCAGGGGTGGAGCTCCTCAGCATGTGTCGGGGGGGCTGGATGGCATGACCCCCACCTGTGGCTAGCTGGTCCCTCCTAACTGCAGCAGCATGCTGATGGGCATGGTGGATGAGGTCAGTGCATAACTGCAGTTATGCAGGCCTACATCATTTACCCTGTGGACAAGCTGGTTCCACGCGGTAGTCCTCTCCTGCAGATCATAGGCTGTATGGCCAAAGAGGGTTTGGTGGTGCTGCACCAGGTAGTTAATGATAATATAATTTTCCTGGGGGGAATACAGTGGATGGCATCCTCTAGACATGGTACCTGAAAGACATAAAGAGGAAAAAAGTCTGAGGAACTCATACTGCAAGGATATAATAGTTGTTAATTGACATCTCTGTCTCCCCCCACCATATCTGCAACAATAATCTGAACACACAACTCTATGGGCATGTTTAAGGCAAACCTACTGTTGGGAGATATATCGTATTGTACGACAAATGTTGAAATGTGTTTCTAGTCATGTTCCATGTTGAAACACTATCATTGGTGGCCTGTTACTAATAATGTCACTTGCATGCCATTGTAAGGGCCACTATGGCTCCATATATGCATGTGTTCTGTTTGCTATGCGACTGCTCCAAATCTAGTGTTTTATGTTAATGGGGATATCTATGCATGCGGTTAGAAGTAATCCCAGATTGTGTGGATTATTACTACCCACATATGTTCTACAACTGTGACACAATAGCATGTTTGGGAAGGCTGTTCCCAGCAGAACCACCTATCCCACCTCATCTGGCCATGTTACCAAGCCAAAGCACATCTGGGACCCATCCTGGGACCTCATCATCTGCTGGTCCTACACTGCCTTCAGGTGGAACCATCTCAGGGGATGGTGCTTGCCCCCCCCCCTTATGAGCACACATAGACAGGATCCTGTCACCTGAAGTCAGGTCCAGGGTCTGGTGCATAGGGAGCTCCACAGATAATTGCGGATCTGCAAAACCAACTTGAGGCCCTCAATACACAATTACAGGGTCCACGTGCTCCTCCTGCTCAGCTCCCAACTCAGCCACCTTCAGGGCCATGAAGGTGCTGTGGTGACTCCCATGGGTGGGGACCTTGATCCCACTTTTTCCATTTGGGGGCTCATGGGCTTCCACTTTCCAAACACACCTCCCCATCCAAGGTGTTTACCCACCACATATGTCATATACCGCCCCTGTATGCTGTCTTGTCTGTCTTCTAACCCAACCTACCTCCCCAAATATACCTACTATCCTTCCCCAATATCCCACTCTCACCTTCACAAAGGACAATGTGTTCCCAATATGGGTTTCACACCAGACATAACTGTCCATTTTGCACCCGCTTACAACTGTAGATATATATATATATATATATATATATATATATATATATATATATATATATATATATATATATATATATATATATATATATATATATATATATATATATATATATATATATATATATATATCTGTGTGTGTGTGTGTGTATGTGTGATGTTTTCACAGTAGGGAAAATGTATTTATATATCTGTAGACATACATGTGTGTGTGTGTGTGTGTGTGTGTGTGTGTGTGTGTGTATAATATATATATATATATATATATATATATATATATATATATATATATATATATATATATATATATAAAAGATAAATAAAACAATGAAGCAAGAAACAGCAGGAAGCAGTCAAAAGTCTTATAGAATATTCCACGATGCAGGATACAAATATAGCAGTACTCAAAGGATGGTCAAAACCTTTATTAATACATGAGTGGCTTCTTCAGACTCAAGACAAATAATATTAAATAACAATGGTATATATACCATAAAACTGGCGGTAAAAACTAACAAGCTATCCAATCATTAAACTATGATGTAGGTGTATTCAATTACAAAACACACACAGTGCAAGTACAAACAGAATAGCAAAATCCTTAAAAACTATTAAAAACTATTAAAAACTCTTATGAAGTATATAAATGTATGAATCATGTACAAATATATGTATATATAGTATAATGAACCAGCAAGAACAGGGATAGTGGCAAACAGTTACACAGTTTATCAGAGTATTAAAAAAAAAAAAAATAATAATGTATAAAGATAACATATAATAAATAAGATGTTAGTATAACACATCCCAAATGAAACAATTATTTACGAAATGTGTGAACTCTTGTTGTACATATAATTCATTTATGAACTTTTAATCTCCTCATTTTTAAAAATGGTCTCACAGATAACTTCATATTCAGTCCAGGGGGAATATCTGACCTGAATCTCATGATCCAGAAATTCTCTCTCCCCTCTGTGTGCGTCCTAATATCACCTCCTCTGCTGTTAACTTGAATAATCTCTAGAATCCTGAAATTAAATACATGTGAGGAACCACACTCAAGTACATGTCTGGCTAAAGCTTTAGTTTTATGTTCAGACCTAATACTGTAAAGATGTTCTCTTATGCGATCCCTGAAAGTCCTGTTAGTCTTGTGTCACATGTATTTATTTATCTGTGAGACCATTTTTAAAAATGAGGAGATTAAAAGTTCATAAATGAATTATATGTACAATAAGAGTTCACACATTTCATAAATAATTGTTTCATTTGGGATGTGTTATACTAACATCTTATTTATTATATGTTATCTTTATACATTATTATTTATTTATTTTTTTTTTAATACTCTGATAAACTGTGTAACTGTTTGCCACTATCCCTGTTCTTGCTGGTTCATTATACTACTATATTATATACATATATTTGTACATGATTCATACATTTATATACTTCATAAGAGAGAGTTTTTAATAGTTTTTTAATAGTTTTTAAGGATTTTGCTATTCTGTTTGTACTTGCACTGTGTGTGTTTCTTGTAATTGAATACACCTACATTGCTAGTTAATTGATTGGATAGCTTGTTAGGCTTTACCGCCAGTTTTATGGTACATATACCATTGTTATTTAATATTATTTGTCTTGAGTCTGAAGAAGCCTGTTATAGATGAAAGCGCTCACTCATGTATTAATAAAAGGTTTTAACCATCCTTTGAGTACTGCTATATTTGTATCCTGCATCGTGGAATATTCTATAATGACTTTTGACTGCTTCCTGCTGTGTTCTGCTTCATCGCTTCTTATTTATCCTTTTATTTATATTTGTTTTGGTGGAGAAGCGGTTTACTCCGAACAATTCCTTGTCTAGTTATATATATACATATATATATATATATATATATATATATATATCTGTGTGTGTGTGTGTGTATGTGTGATGTTTTCACAGTAGGGAAAATGTATTTATATATCTGTAGACATACATGTGTGTGTGTGTGTGTGTGTGTGTGTGTGTGTGTGTGTGTGTGTGTGTGTGTGTGTGTGTGTGTGTGTGTGTGTGTGTGTGTGTGTGTGTGTGTGTATGTGTGTGTGTGTGTATATATATATATATATATATATATATATATATATATATATATATATATATATATATCTGGAGTGCATTCAGACATCAGGTCCATACTCTCTAAATCTCCTTCCTCCACAGCTGCTGCACTGTTCTACCTTGCTACAAAACAGAAGAGTGTCACATGTGGACACAGCATAACATTAGGGGGGTATATATAGTGACAGATTGTGGGTAAGCCTATTACAAACCTATGAAATTTGTGCATGATACATTTTACGTTAACATGACTGTCCTGAAGTTGGTGGGGTCTGAAACTCATGTGTCTATCATGACTTTATTACTTCCACCTTCAGCTATTTGCCACACTAATATACATGTCTTGAGGTACAGAACACACACTATGATGGCTTACATCTTGTCATTCAGTGCAGATCTGCACAGTCAACAGGTATGGCCCACTGCTCACAGGGCCAGATGCTAAGTCCATTGCAGTTGTTCAACAGGACATCATTACAGCAACAAGTCTTGATGGCACATATAAATCTTTCCACATCATCTATCCCATTATTAAAGACCAAGTCCTACATTCAGTTACATGAATACATGTTTCACATACCTGTTTTATTATTGTCCTCTCTTCTATGTACACTTGTATATGTCCTTTGCTTTTTTTTATTTTGTTTTGGTTTGGTTTGCAGTATTTTTCTCTCTGTATCTCTCTTTCTCTCTCTCTCTCTCTCTCTCCACTACAGGGATTGAGCTGGTTTGAATAGGTTGCAGCATGGATTTTGTAGGTGATGCTCATGATCAAGTGATGGCCTCTGCATCAGTTGGTGTTCACCACTTGCTAATTGCATGCAGCCAGCTGTGTAGTACTTCCAATTACCAATGTCATGGCAACCCACTACTATAAATGACTACATCATGTGGGTATTGTCCCTTTACCTTTCCTGTATAGAAGACATCCTTCCTGTGTGTAGACAGCAGTGTTACACGCAGCAGGTAGCAATACCTTTTACATCAGGACTTGCAGACACAAGCCAACTACATATTTGTATAAGGTTCCAGACCTACGGACAGTGTGAGTATTGCTCTTATATGCATTAAATACCACTAGTTTTACAGGGTTTATGTTTACATGCTAGTTTTGCATGGAATGCAGTCCATCTGCACAGCTCTCAAACGTGGGCCTATCCACATGATGGCCAGAGGATTGGCTGTTATGTTTTGTCTGTTTACCACACAGATCTTGTCTTTGATAGGTCTATATCATAACATCAAAATTCTCTAACCTCGAATGTTATAATATCAAACCCTAAACACCTAAGTCTGAAAACATCAAAGAGTCAGAATAGCGAATTTTTTCCCAGGGAAAAAAATTGCTATTCTGAGAAACATACACACAGCACAAACACAAACAAAAAACAGCCATCCACACACCTACACTTAAAATCCTACACCTAAACTAAACTTTACATGCAGTACTAGCTATCCACTTACCTTAACCCAACCCTAAACCCCTAAGGTCCGTCACTATCGCACACTCACCTCACCCGCGCCCTAACCTTAACTCACCTAACCCGCCCCCTAACCCTAACTTACACACGATCGCACACTTACCTGAACCCAACCCGTAACGTTCCAACATATCGAACACTGAAAACAGTGAAGCCACAGCAACAGCCCACCAAATTCTTTCCCTGGGAAAGAATTCATTGTCCTGCACCTTCGCTGTTTTCAGCGTTCGACATTATGGGTTCGATATTATAACATTCGATGTTAGAGAACTTCGATGTTATAATATAGACCCGTCTCTGACATATCAGTGGCATTCTCTCTGTTGAGTACTATCACTAAATGGCAACATCCATTTGTGTTTCTGACTTCATATTCCTGAGTAAGGGCATGTTTCAAGCAATCTTGCAACACCAGCAACTTTTACAGTGTATAACAGCAATATTGCAAATATGGCCCTGTGTTCCAGCTGCTGTCTTCTACCTATATACCAGGCTTTGTCCAGATGTCATGCAGTAAAAGGTTGTTAAGTAGTGGCCTATCATTATTTAGTGCTGGCATTCCTGCTATTATTCTAGTATTGTGGACTCTCACAGAAATTGTGGGGTAGGATCGATATATATATATATATATATATATATATATATATATATATATATATATATATATATATATATGGGGGCTATAGCTAGACAATACATGTGTCACCTTGTACAGTCCAGAGGTCAGTGTATGTAAAACACTGTTATATGCCCTTGTAAGACATTTTATGAGGGAGAGGTATGAATTGCTTTTAACCTAGGCTGTTACAACATGTGAGGGATATCAGTAGTAAGGTATATGGCTGCACATTTTCATACATTTCACCTTGGGAACAGTGGTGGGCTAGAACTTACTGTCTTACAGACAGTTCTGTTTGTCAGTGTGATAGTGATTTTTTAAGTTAAGCATTGTTATGTAACAGATACATTTTGATTGTGACAACTTAATTCTTTTCCCCATAGGGGTTGACTACAGAGTGTAATTGGAGGCTGCTGAACTACATATGTAATTAATAAGTGTTGATTGGTTATCTTCAATGTCAGTGTTTTTATTACTGTTGTACTACTTGAAGGCCTTAGCCTGGACAGCAACATATGTTATGTTTCCAGATTCCTGTATCAAATGTTTTGTTTGAGAGTTGCATTACTCAGTTATTATGTATTTCAAAACCTAACATTACATTCCCTATGGTAGACAGACTGTTCTACATGATATGTTAGTGATATCATCCTAACATCTAACAGCTGAGATGGCTTACTGTTAACTTGTTGTGGCTATGTTGTGCAGGGTCCTGGGTCTGAGACGTGCAAGTGTTGGTTATTGTGTTGCAAGGCAGATCTGTTCAGCTGTGGAGAAGGGGGTGATGCCAATAATTACAATAGGTATTTATTTTGGGCCCCTTCACCCCCATTCACAGTGCATTTGGTCAGATGTCTTGCAGTGAGAGGTTCAGAGTGTGGATCCAATGTGCAATCACAATTCACACACACACACACCCACACACAGATATATATATATATATATATATATATATATATATATATATAATATATATATGTGTGTGTGTATATATACATATATATATATATATATATATATATATATATATCTATACATATACATACATACATGCATCTACATATATAAATACATTTTCCCTACTGTTGAATGACTGTGCTGCATGACATGTTTTAGAAAACATCAAATTTATTTACATCTCAAATGACTTAGTGGTAAATCCCTTTGGTTATAGTGTGCAGTGTCCTGGGTTTGAGACTTGCAATGGCTGATTATTTTGTTGCTTGGCAGAACAGGGACTGCTGGAGACACAGTGATTAAGGCAGTTTAAAGCAGTTGTAAGTGAGTTTGGGCAGGTTTGCGCTGAGCTAAACGGTGCTTACGTGAGCTCAGCTTTGCTTATGCCCGCTTACGGCCACTTAAACCTGTGCTAATTTCAACTAAAGAAAAAAAGGAAAATAGGAAAGTTGTGAAATCGGGGCAAGCAGGGGGACAACCAAGAGGAGAAACAGTAAGGGATGTGCAGAACGGGTGTAGGAAAGGACCGTAGCTTTGCATTTCTTTGGCAGCATCAGCTGCTTTCAATGTGGGCAATTTAGAATTTGGAGTCTCACTCCCTACAGGGAGGTGTGTGGTCATCATACAATACGATGATTAGTAGGGTTAGATTGTGTGATGGGTACATGTCTCTGGGTGAAATTCAGAGCTATGTATGGGATGTAATTTTTTTGGGGGGACAGATGCCCTTTTATTTTTTTTTTAAGATGAGAGTGGGATGTTAAGGAAGGATTATATGTAAGTGTGGTGAGGGAGGGTTGGTAGGAGAGGTTGCATTTGCAGACTGACAAGACAGACAAGATAGCAGACAGAGACGGTGTATGACACATGGGGGTAAACACCTTGATGGGGAGGGTGGTTGAGAATCCAAGGCTCAGGAGCCCATAGATGGTAATAGTGGCACTGATGTCCCCACCCAATGGCAGTCACCACTACTCCTTCACAGCCCCAAAGGTGGCTGGCCTGGAGGGGCCACCTGCCCCTCTAGCTGCACCAGCCTGCCCTCCACCTGGCACAGGCGATCATCCAGCTTCATCTGGAGACCACTGCGCACAATTCCCCAGACTTCATCCTGGGTGACAACATCCTTACTGTGCCCACTTGCAGGGGGGCAAGCCCCGTCCCCTTCAGAGGTTCCACCCAAGCCTGGTGGAGGACCAGCAGATGAGGGAGGTCTGGGTTGGGTCCCAGATGTGTTGGGACCTGGTGCCTCAGCCAGGTGGGGTGGGAGAGGTGAATCCACTGGGAAATGCCTTTCCATATGTGCTATGGTGTGGAAATTAACAATGAATATTGGTTAGTCATGCACAACACATTACATTAGTTAAAATAGCATGCATGTATGTATATTCCCATTTACCCAAAACAGTGCAATTATAACAGTTTAATAGAAAACACAACCCATGCATATATCGAATGGCATTCAGGGTTACAACAGCATGCCAGTTAGTGGTATGTTAGGCAGGCAATAACAAAATGATTATTCAGTAGGGAATATTAGTATGCACACAGTTTAAACAATGATAAACCAAATGGAACAATGGTCCCAACAGTAGAGGTTTGTTTATGAACATTCCCATGTTGGTTTCAGTGTGATGGTTGGATCAGTTCATTGGTGGAGGAAGGGAACAGATTCAATTGACACCTACTATCAAGTATATTTCTCAGTACACTACTATTCACGACTCTACATTCTGACCACACTTGTACTCTACCTGGGCCACGGGGCTGCTACAGCACACTAACTGCTGTAGATATCAACAGAGCAATTGTACCCTTATTTTAGATATACGCATCATACCTGTTTCTATACCAATTTCTTTACCTGTGGGCCCTATGCAGATGAACTGTGTGCACATTACATTGCTGTTTCTACACATATTTCAGATTCACATATTAGTTGCAGGCCCTGGAGTGTGCGTTATGCCTTTGATATACATCTACTGTGACATTCTCTATGTGCAGGTTTCTTGGCAACTGGGGAAACTATCCATGACAGCATGACACTTGGGCTTGCCTGGGCCAGACTGCAGAGTGTGGGTGTCTAGCTTGCATCTATTTGTAGGACTGGGGCTAATCAACACAGCAATTGTACACCTTTCATAGTTATACACATCATACTAGTATTTCTATTCAGATTTCTTTACCTGTGTGCCCTGTATGGAAAATGCATATGTTGCAGTACATTACTTTTTCTATTCAGATTGCACTTTACAACTGTAGAACCATACTGACATGTTAGTGGCGGTCCCTGGATTTGAGCGGACTGAGCTACTGGGGTGGTGTTGTGTTGCTTGTGACATTTCTTTCTAGTACATATTTTTGTGCACAGTACTTTTATAATGGCATGTTGCATTATTTGTTTCCCATTTTCTGTAAAAATTATGCTTACACAATAGACACTGGTATCAGTGTTTGTGAAACGTGCATATTAGCTGGATTGCACATTTGACTGTTTTACAACTACAATTTAGATTCCTGAGTACACATTGTAGGTTTTAAGTCTGCACCTGTTAGCCTTATACATTTTCAATACATTCACAGCTACATACAGCTGAAGTTGAAAGGTTAACTCAGGACAATTCTGGCAGACAAACAAGTAAACACATTCTGATGGACATATGCACTATTGCTTTCTTCAGTTATTTGACATGCCCATTCTAAAGTATGCAGACAAGCAGTGCTAAATCAGTTCACCTCAGTTAATGAATTCTGCAGGACATACACATTTCTATTTTTCAGGTACAAGTAAGATGACACACCAGTGTTTGTAATCACCTTTATTAGTTTTTGACATACATATCTGTGTACAACTCTGAAATCCACAGTTTCTATTCCTGCATGATCTGCACAGGGGAATGCTTTTCATTTCTAAGCATTACAGTAGCCCTGACATGGCATTTTCTTGGCAGGTTCACTCAGAGAAAGTCATACATATTCTATTATTCCTCTCCTGCATATTGTACCTTGTTTGCTACTGACATCTGTATTACACAGCAGCTGGGAGTACTCCATCGTAATGCTGGCAGCCTGACACAGGCGTTTATTCCTGACTTTTATAGCACAATTATATATACAGGCAGTACTACCATTACTATATTTTTGATTTATTACTTACTGCTAACATTAGGAGGTATTCTGTACTCACCATACTGCCGGTGCAGCCAGGACAGTCACTGGGCATGAGCCTCAACATTCTGGAACCTCTCCGCAGCAGCTGTATGGGGAGATATGACACATTAATCAAATCTGCACAGTCACAAGTCGAACTTTTTCCATACTTAGTTAGAGATACATAAGACTGCATACTTACAGACAGGTGGGATATCCTGTGCTCGAGCTTCTTGGATCCACTGGTCCAAGAGTGCACCCCTCCTCCACTTCAGGTCATTATGGTGGTGACCTACCTGCTTGCCTGTCCAGGGTATGCCAGTGACACTGCTGAGATCACATGCAAGCTGGTCCCAGGTCTCTGCCTTGTACTGAGAGCCCTGGTACTGATCCTACAGCAGCAGCCCACCATCATGATTTTTTACTAGGAGCCCAACCATGACCATGGACTCCTGGATGCTCCAATGTTGCGCTCAGAAGCGAACACCTTCACCGCCACCAGACATTTTGGTCCTGCTGTGAGCAATCCTAAATGGTTTTGGCTATATTCCCACCAGTGCAGTTTAAATAGGGCAGTTTTCCCACACATTTTCTTGATTGGCCAGTTTTAATATGCTGAACTATGCTTAGCTCCATGTAAATCCGCATAGCAATGTTTAAACCAGGTAAGCACAGCTGACAGCCGGTAAGCAATGCTTACACAAGCAAAGCATCGCTTAAATCTATTTTTTTTTTCATTAAATTTATAAAGTACGTTTTACAGTTATATTTTACATATTCCCACCGCTACTGTGCTATACATGAGCCATATGATTGAAATCTATCATTCAAATTCCTTAAAAGTTTTTAAATAAATTAACAGAGGAGGAATCAAACCGTGCATGTTCTACATGCTAAACCATGGCAGTACCACTATAGCCGCTTGATGATGTTTTGTATCACAGTAGCACTTGTCTATCATTTTCAGGATTTCAGCCAGACTAAGCATAGTTATGCGCCTCACAAATAAGCTGTGCACCGCTTACATTTTGGATTTATTTGATGAAAAAGAAAGTGCATTTTTTGTATTTTTATAGCTTTCCTCTTGTCCTACTGCTTCCATGCATGTAGGGCAAGAGTGCATACATTTGTGGGGTGTGCACTTAAAGGCTGCTGCCTTCTAGGTGTTTGTGTTTTGTTTTGCTTTTTTACAGTGTCCGCAGACACTGAAATGTTAGCTACTTACATTTCAGTGTCTGCGGACACTGGTTTATTATATAATATTAGAGCCAGGCTCTAATATTACATACATTGACACTTGTCTGTGTCACAAAGTGCTGTACTGCACTTTCTGAGCAAAGGGGACATGTTACATGTGCAGCCACTGCTGACACACCCCCTCTGCCCTCGTTTTCTGGTTTGTGTCCATTTAGATTAAATAGCAGCGCACCTTCATGCATATGCAAGGCACGCTGCTATTCTAAATAGACACGAACCAGTCCGAGCAAGAATAGTCTTATTCTTGCATGGAGATTCATGAATCCTGGGGTTTGTTTCTAATATCATCTTTCTGTAACAGCAGATGAGAACATATGGATAATAGTAGATGATGTACCTAGGTTTTGCTATAAGAACAAACCAAATCTTAAACAATTCCTCTGTAAGGTTTCATTTCCTAAGAAAAATAACCCTGTGATCAACAAAACAGGTACATTCAAGTGTGGACATGCAGTATATATGCAGTTATATACTAACTGATGGATATTTTGACCATCCTGTTACAGGCAGACACTATACAACTATAGCCTATGTTGACTGTCAGACTAACAATATAGTCCATGTGGGAAAATGTGCAATATGTGCAACTTTTTATGTGGAAAAAAAAAACAACTGCCCATTAAAAACTCGAATTCAAGCACATTTGGGAGATATTAGAAACAAAGTATCCAAAAATGCCTTAGGTAAACATATAATTTCAAATATTGGACATGACTTTCAATTGATGGCATTGCAATGGGTATATAGTAGTCCAAGAGGAGGAAATATTACGGAATTTATTGAGCTTGAAGAGAGTAAATGGATAACTGACCTAAGGGCTGATAAGCATCCAGGACTGAATGAGTTATTTCCCCTTAAGTCTATGTTAAGGAGGCATTATCTGAGGATATGACTGTGATTGGCTAATGCCCCCATTTTAATGTTGCACTCATTGATTGAGATAAGATCTGAAGTAGGCTTTATAATCTCATTTTATTATTTTATCTTGTTTTTAACCACTTGATTTTAAAGACTTATATTCCAGCCGTGATATCACTTTTTGGTTTGTTTTCTTATCTAATCACTTTGTTTTAAGAGTGATTATACTGGTATTGCCAGTATTGTTATTACTCTTCACTTTACTGTTACTGGGAAACCAGTCATGGCTGATGATAATTTGAAACTAAGTTATTGTCTGCAGAAAGAGAAACAAGGTAAACAAAGGGATAATAATGGTGGTTATCCTGTTAGAGAAATGGTAACAACAAGGAAGGTAATCTGCTACTGCATCTTAATTTTATGAATGCACTGGATAATGAAGATGAGAGGGATGACCTGCATGAGAAGTACCTTTCCTTATGCAAGCAAGTGGAAACAGCCACATTTAAACTTAACCAGTAACAATGGCACCACTTTCATTTAGAAGCATGCCTATACCATGGTCTGGTACCAAGAGGCATGCAGATTAAGTGCATGCCTTCTTATGAGACTGTATATCCAGATAGTCTGGCTAAATGGCAGGAAATTAATATGAATGTGTGCTTTAGCTACATTAGACTTTTACTTGACTATTTCCTGCCAATAGAGAAAGAAATTGAATCTTTTTTAGAATTGAAACAAGCTGAATTGAAACAAATGGATATTCTGGATTCTATTTTACTGAAATTTACGGCTTTGCAGTTAGTGCTAATCTCATATGATGAGAAGCTTAAAGCCTTGAAAATTAAAAACACATAAACGTGATTATGATGATTTTCAAAGAATGCATATTTTTGAGTGGCCTAAAGAAGGTAAATGTGACTTTCCCAAAAATCACGAACAGCAGCATGTTACTGTTACTACCATGAACGTGAAACCTACTGAAGAGAGGGGACATGACCATTCAGAAATAGATGTAGGTGGTGCACTAGACAGGAATACTTTTAATAATATAAATGAAAGATCAGTGAATGCGACAGCACAAAACAAAGATATCGTATCTATAGAGGAACATGAGCTGAGTGGGACAGCACTCAACTCAATGTAATTAATACACAGCTGCAGGATATACAGAGTTTAACTCACATGAATAATGATGTTTGGACCAACAATAAAAAGGTTCCAGGGGCTAATGCATCATCCATGGAGATGAGTGATTAGCCAGGAGGAGCACACCCTAAAGGCATGTCAGTCTCTGCTTTTTCAAATTTTCCCATTTTTTGAAGCAGTAAGGGTTCCACAGAAGAGAATATTCGATAAGCAGGGACAGGAAGAAAAGAATAATGTAACCTATATAGCTTCTAATTTGGTAGTGAATATATCCTCATATTTATTAACTGCTATGGAAGTTCAGTTACTCAATAAAGGACTCTCTTTTATAGTGGAGCTTTTGGTGACCATGGCCGTGTGGAGCCTCTTCACAGTCATAGCAAATCAGAATGGAATTGAATCAATTCAAAGGATATTAAGTGATAATGGTGACTATAACAAAAATTATATACAGCAAATAGCTTCCCTGTTGGAAATCATCTTAGAAAATAACATTTTGATGTATGAAGATCACCTTTATGTACAGAAATGGGGTGTGGCGATGGGGACCTCCTGTGCCAATTCATATTCCAATCTCATTATGGCACAATGGGAGATGGATTTTATATTTAAAGACACCAATCAATGGAGGAGATATTTACTGTACTATAGGAGATTTATTGATGATATTTTTTTCCTATGGGGGAGTGATACAGTGCAACTGAACATGTTCATAGACTACCTAAAAAACACCACTGATTTGTTTGGATTTTGATGTCCGAACATCTGAATCTAGGATCTATTTCTTAGATGTAACTATATTGAAGGACAGCACATCCCTTACTGTTTCTCCTCTTGTATATTGAAGGACACTGATGGAAATATAGAGACCTGTGCCTACAGGAAGGAATGCTGGAGGAACAACTCTTTGCATTGAACTAGTATGCATCATAAGCACATATTTCCACAGGTCATTAAGAACAAATTCCTTACGGCAATCCAGACTAAACACTAAACATGAAGTTTATGAAAGGGATACACTTGATTCAAAGAAAGAGTTGTCAGGAAGAGGCTATAAAGATGGTGAAATTAATATGATAGCATTTCAAGCCTCACAGCTACAAAGTACCAAGGGTAAACTGTACTTCCATAGGGGATCCCAGAATGGAAGTAAACAAAAGAGATGAATCATAACCCAATATGAGATGCACAATAACTTATAACAGCAACGTTGACTCCATTCATAATGTAATAAGAAAGAACTGGCACATTTCAGCAGATGAGAACATACGGAGAATCGTAGCTGATGTACCTAGGTTTTGCTATAAGAACAAACCAAATCTTAAACAATTACTCTGTAAGGATTCCTTTCCTAAGAAAAATATCCCTGTGATCAGCAAAACATGTACATTCCAGTGTGGATGCTGCAGTATATGCAGTTATATACTATCTGATGGATATTTTGAACATCCTGTAACAGTCAGATGCTATACAACTAGAGCCTATGTTGACTGTCAGACTAAGAATATAATCTGTGTGGAAAAATGTACAATATGTGCAAGTTTTTATGTGGGAAAAAGCAACTGCCCATTAAAAACTCGAATTCAAGCACATTTGAGAGATATTAGAAACAATGTATCTACCAATGCTTTAAGTAAACATAATTTCAAATCCTGGACATGACTTTCGATTTATGGCATTGCAACGGGTATATAGTAGTCCAAGAGGAGGAAATATTAGTGAATTTACTGAGCTTGAAGAGAGTAACTGGATAGCTGACTTAAGGGCTGATAAGCATCCAGTACTGAATGAGTTATTTCTCCTTAAGCCTATGTTAAGGAGGCATCATCTGAGGAGATGATTATGATTGGCTAATACTCCCGTTTTAATGCTGCACTCATTGATTGAGATTAGATCTGAAGAAGGCTTTATGCTGAAAGCGCTCATCTCATTTTATTATTTTATCTTGTTTTTAACTGCTAGATATTAAAGACTTATATTCCAGCCATGATATAATTTCTGCAATATATACAATGGAGGCATTTCAGTGCTCCAGAAAGCATGTATTAATTAGGTTATGCATGCCAATGGCCAAATATATAGCCATTGGCATTCAAACCATTTGAAAAAAATAAAAATTAAATTTTATTTTATGTTGACCAAACACGGCCATTGAGGGCAGGGGATGTGGTACGCTAGAAGGAGTAGAAATGGGGGGGGGGGGTGTCAGTAGAACTACTTTTTGCATTTTGCCCTTATAGTCAATGGCATGCAAAAAGTAAACATAGGCAGGGAACAGTGGTCGCTATAGGGAAAGGCTCAGGAAAAGTGCAGTGACTAGTGCATAAGGCAGTGGGGTATGCTAATGAGGGGACTTATACTGAATCACAAGTTGAACAGGAAGATTTCTAAGTACTAGACTGTACCGAACTGTGTAGGTACTCTAACACCATCATGTAGGGAGGAGGAGCAAGGCACATGAAAAGTAGGTGTGTCATGCTTGCTGGAAGCACATTGGTGCCCTTTTGGCTGGTGTCTGCTTAGCTAATCACAGCTAGGAGAGGGTCTGTGTCTGAGGTTGTTTACTCATACTCCATGAACTGAAGAGAGTGTGCAAGTGCAAGGGGAGGGACATGTCTCGCTGTTTACACTACCAACAGGTTGAAAGAGGAAGGATAGAAGGAAAAGGCAAAGGAAGTAGTAGAACAAGGGAAACGCTGTACAAATCAGTAATATGGGAGTCTGCAGCCCACAACTGGCCAATGAAAGCACTCAAATAATACAGCTGACAGGTGGCTCCAGAGCTGAAGTTGGGAGGACATGTAAAATAGAATTAAAGGGCAACAGCACAAAATAAAAGTGAACTGATATAGAAATCACTACTATGGGAGTCTTGCAACTCAGAATGGGCCCTGCAAATATAATACAGCTGGCAGGTAGTTGCAGAGCTGTAAATGGGAGGAGATGCAAGTAAAAAATGAATTATAAAAAGGGCACCAGCAGAATAAAGCAATCATCCACAAATCACCAGTAATGTTTCTAACACTCACAGTGGCTAAATCCAAGCCATGAGCAAGTAAACTGGCAGCTGGAATGAATCAGAAACAGCAAATCTGACAGGGAGCAGCAGCAGCACACCACTATAAAGTATGGAAACACCCCTCAGTCTGCGTTTCCCCACAAACTCTCCACCTTTGAGTAAACCTAGGATCTTTAACTGACAAAATGCTAGAGGCTGCCATTGCTCTGATGCATCAGTATGTGCTGGAGACAGACGGTGGTGAAGAGGATAATGGTGCCAACTGCTGCAGATGCAGGAGAAGGAGGAGGAGAGAGTCCAGACCCAGGGTGACATATCAGGGGCTACATGACCTGGAGATTGTAGAGCATTACAGGGTGGACAGGGACATCCATCAGCAAACTGTGGAGCTGCGCCGGCCTCGCCTCACATCCAGAATAAACAGAGGGGAACCCATCCCAGTGGATACTAAGGTGAGTGTAGCCTTAAGAATACTAGCTACAGGTACTTTCCAAAGGCCTACTGGGGATATCATGGGGGTGTCACAGGCATCTGCATCCAGATTACTCCATCAGTACCTGGTTGCCTTGCTACCACATGTCCATGCAAACATCTACTTCCCCAACCTCCATGAGGAATTGACCAGCAATATGGGTCTCTTCCACTGTGTAGCTGAATACCTGCAGGCACTGGGTGCCATAGACTGCATGCACATCCACATCAAAACACCACCTGGTGAGCACGGTAAGGTCTACATAAACCGAATGGGCTTCCCCTCCATCAACTGCCAGGTTGTGTGCAATGCCCAGGACATTACCATGAATGTGTGTGCTGGCAGCCCTGGAAGCTATCATGACCCCTGCATCTGGCATTCCTCACAGCTATATCAGGGTATTTGCCAGGGGGGACATCCGATATGGCATCTGGTGGGGGATGCTGGCTATGCACTGGAGCTGTGGATGCACACACACCCATGCAAGAATGTCATAATGAGGCACACGCACAAACCAGGATCATTACAGAGTGGGTGTTTGGGATGCTCAAGCCACGATTCTGCTGCCTGGACATATCTGGTGGAGCTTTGCAGTACTCTCCAGCTATGTGCACACATGTTCATAGTATGTGCCAAGCTACACAATATGATCCTGCAAAAACAGCTACAGTAGGAACAGAATGGGGAAGGGCCACACAGCCCCCACCATTGCCAAGGTCCCCACAGGCACAGAGGGACTCAGATGAGGAGCCCCTTGAGCCAGCCTCTGTAGGCAGATGGAGGCATGCCCAGTAGTCCCTGGCCTTGGCAAAGAGGCAACACATAGCACACACACTAACACTATAGGCACCCAGGGAATGACACCTCTCTCCAACTTGCACATACAGTAAAATGGATGCCAAACATGACACTACTTGTGCTTTACCATATATAGGGAGTGTACTATGTGCATCTGACATAGTCAGCCCTCCAGCACCCTCCTCAATACTGGCCCAGCAACAAGGTAAGTTACTCTTCCATGTCCATGCAAACATCTATGAATGGAGTAGTATGTTCTGATAGTTGTATGTATGGTATGGATGCAAGCATGCAAGGGAATTGTGTGGCTGAATGGGATAGCAGCAGACAGTTCACAGCTATATCGGATAGCAGGAAATCCATATTGAATACTAGTGTCAACATACTATGCAATACTACGCAAGGTGACAACTCCCACTGCAGTAGATGTGGTGGCTCAAATAATTTTGGGTGTCTTTGGGTCACACACATGGATGTCAATGAGGGTCACATACCCACCACCAGCCTCATCCAGCAGGACAGGTGTAGATGACCATAAAGTAAGGCTGTGCTAAGGCCCCAAATTATGGCAATGGTGAACAGCGCCCCTCCAGGCCTACAAAGACATACTACAACAGGTGAGGCTGCTGCATTTTAGTTCTGAAGGGTAAGAAGTCTGAAACTGACATCTATGCCAGTACTGTCTAACATGTGTACTCTACTGATATGCCTCCTTTCTGCATGATAGGTCACAATACAATATGAAATGGAAGCCAACAGAGTAACTGAAATACCAGTACAATCATTGCAAATGTTTACAGTCCTCAGGTGTGTATCCCACCACAATCCCATGTAGAAATGCAATAACATATGAGTTTGAGGAGTAACATCACTGGAGCACAGATTGCCAGAGCTGTCCCAATTGTGGCATGTGTACAATATGCTGGGGTCAGTATGTTAAGTTTGTTGTGTGTTTAATATTGTCTGGAAGCGGTCAGAATGTGGGCCTGGATGGTTGTGTCTAAGTGACCTAGGTACAGTACTGTGGTCGACAGGGCTATGTTCAAACAACTGCAGTGCCAACCATACTGCTTCTCAGCTACACCCATGTCAGCAGTTGTACATACTTACTGTCCAGATGTCAATATCTGACACAGATGGAAAGCTGGACACTCCATGAATGGGGGCCCATACATAGAAACAGTACACAGGTGGAAGTACCTTACACAGAGTGCACATAAAATGACTGTCAACTGCACACAACTTTGGAAGTATACATAGTGGTTAGCATCACACTACTCGTCCCTCTAGTATGGAATACTGGTAGTCTGGCCATTCACTGGCAAACCACAAAAGGCACAGTTATAAAGTAATGACAGGCTGCCCATGTCCACACACAAGACAGCATAAGGGGAATGTCCCAGGTACATCTATGAGTCAGGTGGCAGTAGCTTCCATATCACGCATGCACTCAGCTCACCCCACCAGCAACCACAGGTTTATCACAGGTCATATCCTTGCTGTAGGGAATGAGTACAACATGGCCCCATCTCTGTATGGGAATACATACATGATGCTGCATGCTGAATAGGTGTCCCATGCAGGTTTGTCCATAGTTGTAAACACCAACCTGCCCACATCCAGATTTGTGGATCAGTATGAACAGGAGGGATTGACAGGAACACATCAACCACTTAGCACTGTCACACCAGGGTAATCCACTGGTTGCAGCCTGGGGACGTATGAGTGACAGAATGCACTGGCCTGCTACAGATGGCCTGCAGCACTCTCAAATGGCCTGCAGTCCTCTGGCAAAGGCCCATGCCTCATCCATACTGTCAATGTATGGAATGTCAGGGGGTCCTAACTAACAATCTAACACAGTAAACAGAAAACAAATGCAAGGCCATGTTGACAAATGCCAGTAGCATGCCTCTCCATGTCCTACTGCAAGAACTGTGGACCAGGCCATAAATACTACTGTGATAAAGGCCCACCTATAGGGATACCTCTGTGATAGTGCTTTCACAATGTTAGGAAGAGGAGAGAATAACAGAGGGATGGTGAAAAAGCATGGATATTATGGAGTGTGTGAAGTCTGAAATTCTAATGTCTGCCCATACTACCCTCTGACTGCAAACCCATGAATGAAAAGCCACACAACTGCTTGGAAACCACAATGTGAAGGTAAACTGACCAGATAGATGAGTCCTGCCTCTGGATAACCTGGGTGTACATGTGCACCTGAGAGTTATGGCCCCAGCAGGATATGGCCATTCCATTAAGTTGAGAAAAGTGCAAGAAGGGGATCCCCAGCCAGCATACTACCAATGTGCTGGAGCATTTACACAGAACCAGCAGTCTATTGACTGCAGCTACACCTCCATAATGGGAGGAGTGTGCCAGAATGTGTAGTCTATGCCTCAGAATAATGGTCTCAGCTGCATTCATCTTGTATTTCCCTGGTAAATAACTGTGAGCAAAGAATGATATCTGTCAGTAGTTGATGACATGATACATCACAGTGTAAAATAGTATATATGTCAGACAATCTATGCTACAACCAACCATATTACACAAGCAGCACAGACATCAATAGTTACAGTATCCCCCGTATGTTACACCCATTGTGTCTCCATATTGGCAACCTATCTACAGATATCCTGCAGAAACAGGTTGCTAGGTGTAGCTGTAGCAAACAAAACCATGGACTGGAGTAAACTCTCCTTGGAATGGATTCATATAGAAGGTCATACTGGGCATGCTCTTACACTTAGAGAAATAAAGCCCATGTCTGACAACACAGTGGACTATAGATATCTGTTATTCGCAGATTTCTGTGCACACATACCAAATTGTATACCAGTTATACTTCACACACACACATTGGATAGGAATACTCACACATATCAAAGGCCAACATAATATCATATGTCAAACGTACAAACACAGAGACGTGGGGAAGAGAGAGACAGTGACAGAGAGAATACTATTATGAGGCCTGTGCCACCCAGTACACATCTCTTTGGCCTAAAATCACATGATGTGCTGATGTCATTCACATTAGAAGTTTCTTTTGTCAGCCCTCAGCCCTATAGTGTCAGTGGTGCTTGTTATAACTGTGCAACACTATAGTACAAGTAAGTATTCATGTAGCATTTGTAATCTCAGTTCTGTCAAATGTAAAGTTTTGTGTGAGTGTGTGTGTGTGTGTGTTTCTAGAAGAATGATATTGAGGCCATTCACACCCACTACACTTCCCTTACCCCTCCTATATCACTGCTGCTGATATCATTCACCTTCAAAGTTATCTCTGGACAGTTCACTAACATGTAAGCTCTGTGGCATTTGCGATAACTGGGTAATATTATAGTGTAGCAAACTAGTTAGGTAGGTACTCTAATCCTGGTCCTGGCAACTGTGAAAATGTGATGTTTTGTATGAGAGTGTGTGTGTCGTTGTGGAGACATGCTTTTGAGGCCATTCACACTCACTACACTTCCTTTACCCCTCCTTTAGCACTGCTGCTATCACTCATCTTCAAAGTTACCTGTGGACAACTCACCAACATATAAGCTCTGTGGTGCTCATGATAACTATCTAATACTATAGTGTAGCAAGCTAGTTAGGTAGGAGTTCTAATCCTGGTCTTAGCAACTATGAAAATCTGTGTGTTTGTATGCGAGAGTGTGTGTGTGTCTTTATATAGACAAGGTTTTGAGGCCATTCACACTCTCTATACTTCCCCTACCCCTCCTTTAGCACTGGTGCTGATATCACTCACCTGCAAAGATACCTTTGGACAGTTCACCAATATCTAAGCTCCATGATGCTTGTGATAGCTGTGTAATACTATAGTGTAGCAAACTACATAGGCAGGAGTTCTAATCCTGGTCTTGGCAACTGTGAAAATTTGTGTGTTTGTGTGAGAGAGTGTGTGTCTTTGTATTGACATGATTTTGAGGCCATTCACACTCACTACACTTCTCTTACCCCTCCTTTAGCACTGCTACTGATGTCACTCACCTTCAAAGATAACCTTGGATAGCTCTTAAACATATAAGCTCCATGGCGCTCATGATAACCATGTGTTACTGTCGTACAAAATACTCCTTAGGTAAGAGTTCTAATCTCAGTTTGGGCAATTATAAAATGTGTCTGAGTGTGTGTGTATATCTGCATGTTGAAGTATTTTGTGTCCATACACAGCCAGTACATTTCAAAGTGTAATACTTTACAATGGCTGCTGATATCACTCACCTTAGAGGTATGTTTGTATGCTGGTCTCCTTATAAGCTCCGTGGCGCATATGATAAATGTGTAACACTATAGTAGCATGCATAGGTAAGGGGTTGAAACTCAGTACTGGCAAGTGTGTCAGTTGTTAGTGTCCAGTGTTGGTGTGATTGTGTAATAAGAGGCTCCACTCGGAGGTGGATTTCGCTAAATTATTATATTGATGACCTGGTATATATCCCAATGTCCACATTAAAAGGCCAATAGTTGTCAAACACCATAGAGGTTGGTGTAGACAATCTACAGCCCTAAATATGTAGTGCCATGTGCAATAACTATGTGACAGTATGGAATAGATAACAATATAGGCAACCCTTCTAATATTCAGAGACTACTCAGGAATCATACACAAACACACTTGGCTAGGCATCAACCACTATATCAGTAGTTTGCTTGCAAACTGCCTCACAGATAGTACCCACGGTGTGATTGCAGTGGATTCCATGTAAAACCAATGACCAGACATGACTGGTGTCACACAGTATATGGACACATGTCCTCTCATGTTTGGGATCTACCCTTCTGAGCTGCAGAAGAACACAAAGGCACTCTGGCTGAAAATGTTTGCATACAACAGTAAGGTGAGTGGTAGCACTCCCAATCCATGTGATGTTGACATCATGCACTAAGGCCACTCTAACACCTATGACTGTTGTCAGAACCCTGGACATTACCCCAGTTCCAAGAGATGTGCTGCCATTACCTCTGTGAACACCATGGCTCACATGAAGTAATACATTGTTGGTAGTCCACTGAACAGTGATGTAATAACAGACTGGGGAACACAGGTTGACAGCTGTCTGTTGACCACAACAGTGCCACTGACATCAGAAAGTGCTTTGATGTGTTACATCCCCTGACTAAGTGTGTATTATCCAGCAAGTAAAATGACATGGTTACAATGTACCATCCCCTCAGTAGCCCAATCAATGTGTACATTGGCCTTTTTGCCATGTACTCCACTGGACACCTGCAACAACTGTAGAATCTGCAAACATACCACACAAAGAGAATATCATGCCTTATATACATACCCTGTATGGACAGACTCCACTAACACCAATAAATACCCATATTATACTGTCTATGTAGGTGCAACCACTACCTCAGTTACACAGCCACATCACACCAAATTAGGTCATGAATGCTACGTCTGAAGATACCAATCTGTCCACACAACATGGCCCAGAGACCTCAAGCATGCTTCCACAGTTCAAAGGATATGCTTGTGGGACAGGTGCACATCCCAGACACTGTCCATGTTATGGAATATAAATCACATACATGTGAAGCAGTACAGATCACTGGCCACCCACAATAGAAATATTTAAGTTGTCAACACAGGTCAAGGTTGTTGCATCCTCTACCGGTGGTCAGTATGAGCTGGTCCAGGGCATTGGAAATGATGAATCCCAAGAAGTGTTGGGCCACTGTAATGGTGGCTGGCTACTTTCCCAGGTGATGGAGGGGTAGTTAAAGTCTCATACTATGTCAGTGTTGTGTTGGACCATCATAGATGGCAGGGTGTTGAGGGATGTGCATTGACAGTCTAGGGACATAGATGTGGACCCATAGCAGGCTATGGTCTGGATTGCACTAATACCCCAAGGCAGTTGTACCAGAAGTATCACCAATGCATTATGTGAGGATACTAGTCTGTAGGTCTTCCTATCCATAATGAATATGGAGACAACACCACCTGTGGAGGTGTGGTGTGGTCCATGTTTGGGGGCTGACAGCTGTGGAATGTGTTATAGCCTGGTACTGCAGGACTGCTGACTGCTGCTGTGAACCACCTCTCCATAACACCAGTCATGTTAATGTCCTCCACTCCAACAAGTGCTTTGATTGACTGCATCCTGAGAGTTAGATGTCTACTCCTGAGCAGCATAACCCTCAGATTGCATGCATGTCTAGCTGTCATGATGGTAATTATATTAGGGACACTACCCAATAAGGCATTATTGGGTGGAAAGACACTTAGCCAGTACCTGCAAATCCAGTGCTGACAGATGTAGGACATCTGTGGCAAGACATTAAGTTCTGTCAATCATGTCATCTCAAGCAGAGAGACACTGGATCCCCTGAGAATGACACAAAACACCTAAGCCAATATTTAGTCAATCATCTTTTGATAGTACCACAGCATCATTCTGGGTGATAGCGGTATACTGCTCAGGGCTACTGTCGCACCTGCCTGAACCACATAATCAGAGAGTTCAACCATGACTCTTGTCATATAGTCGAGGGAGGTGTGCCCCAGGTCATTCACACCCACATGGATACAGAGTGATACAGTTGTTGTGGAGTGCCATGACTAGTTGTGTCATGTGTTGGATGCTGGCATGTGATAGATATTTGGCTGTTACCTGCTCCATATTCAACTTAGTGAGTGGGATATGTGCGCACCTCAGTAGTCAGTTACCCATGAGCACTGAACTGTGCAAGGTGGTTAGCCTTAGGAGCTTAGGTTGAGCGGCTCTCTGTGTAGGTTAAAGATGAGTCCCTTGGCATGTGCAATGTCATGGTGTCTGAGTGGGTGTCTGTCTTGCTGGTCTGTGCTGTTTGGGTAAATGTCCATTGAGTGCCTCTATGAAGGTGGGTGTGTGGCTTTTCACTGTATGTCATGGCTGTCAAAATGGCTGTCATGGTGAGCTATGTGTTCCCCATGGTGTGGTGCAGATGTTGATCTTATCCTCTTGACCTACTAGTCCAGTCTTTGCTGCAGAGTGCATATGGCCACATTGGGTGATATATGAGTAGCTCCCACAGGTCTGAGTGTTTGGAGTTTAGAGGGCATGGCTGTGTGTGTACCTAAGGTAGTTGCAACAGTGCCTCAGAATAGACAAGTGCACCAGGGTAATGGGTAACAGCACAGAAAACTGCCCTGCAATCATGCCGGGAGGGGTGGACATAACTACTAAGTACTGAGACCACTTCTGTGATGAACAAGTACTGCTGATGATTCCCAGCTGTGTCACACTTATTGATACATTAACCTGGTGAAGTGCCAAGCCATAATGCCATCTGAAGTGCAAGACAGAAAGAACTAGCATGATGTAAGGGTGGAACGGAAGGCAGACTTACTGTCACCTGTAATACTTTACCTCAGCTGTGCAGTTATCAGCAGCTTTGGCCATGTGAATATTAAGTAAGCTTTGTAGTGCATGTGGTAACTATGAAACACTATAGTAAACATAACTAGATAAGCAGGAGTTCTAATGCCAATACGTGTGTGTGTGTGTGTGTGTGTGTGTGTGTGTGTGTGTGTGTGTGTGTGTGTGTGTGTGTGTGTGTGAGAGAGAATCATGTACTGTGTGGGTTATATCATTTTGATTTGTGTACCACCCTGTAATTGTCCCATCACCCTACTTTACTAGGCCTGCTGATGTCATTCACCTTAGAAGTTACTTGGGATGAGGAGATCTCACATAAGCTCCATGGCGCAACTGACAACTGTGTAACACTGTAGTACAAATAACTATACAGGTAGGGGTTCTATTCTCAGTACTGGCAACTATGTGTGTGTGTGTGTGTGTGTGTGTGTGTGTGTGTGTGTGTGTGTGTGTGTGTGTGTGTGTGTGTGTGTCCCTTTGGCCAACGATCATATCCTATTTGGCTGATAGCATTTTGATTGGTGTACCATCCATGCCTGTTTACCACCTCCCGATGGCATCACCATATATAGAGCGGTAATTGTATCTGCCTCACATGCAGCATGTTAAACCATTGTGCAGGCCATTCCAGTCCTTTGTACAGATGTCTGTGGGATATCCAGATGTTCAGGATCATAGGTTCATAGATGTGTACTAGGCTAATGACACCGGGGCCTTTACACGCTTAGCCAGAGGATTACCATGGCAGTGTGCCACCTTGACATTATTTCTCAGTGCCTCTTTGGAGTAGAGCCACTGCAGTGATCCCTGGTGTGAATTCTGTATTTCCCATCCATTCAGCAAGATGTCTCTTGAAGAGGGCCATTGAGGTGCTCTGTTTGACATGTATGGGATGTCTAGTCCATATAGCATGGGCAGTCTCTGGGTTATGCACCCGTCCCTCTGGCATGTTCTGTTGATTGTGGTAATGATGTTGAGGTCTCTGGAGCATGTGGTGCATTGGGATTGGGATATCCTTGGATGTAGCATTTCCAACAAAGCTGGGTCAGATATGGCTTTTAGGGCAAGCAGAGATCGCCTCTAAGTAGGTGATATGAGACAGAGAATAGTTGGAGTGCTTTGAGTCTGTCCATATAGGACAACTGTTTTAGGCCTAGGATCATCTTTGTGAGGCATGTTTGTGGCCTCTCCAGTTGTTGCAGGTGTCCATTGAGGTACATGTCAAATGGGGCATTGTACCCGATGATTGGCCTAATGAGGGAAAGGAAGGGGGAGACAATGACCCCCAACTTCCTGGATGCAAAATCATTAGTAATCAGATGTGCCACATAGAAGGACTGTCTGCCCACAGTGGCAATGTGGTGGTCAAAAGAGTGGTTGCTCTCAACCTGTGTTCACAGATCTCTTATAATGCCTTCTGTGTTCAGTGGACTGCCATCAATGTGGTGATTTATGGGAACTGAAATGTTCCCAAAGGGGATGCTGACACATATTTGGCCATTGAGCTTCCAGCCATGCTTCTGACAGCATATATTGGTCTCAGTGAGGCCTGTCTGCTAGATGTTAACATCACTTGGGTAGTTAATAATATCTCCCAACATGCAATCATCTGCAAACTTTGTCAACCAGAGTACCCTTGTGATGGCCTGCACTTCAGAGAAGTAGATAACAAACAGGGGAGGATCCAGGACTAAACACTGTGGGACCCCACTCATGACTGGTCATCAGTCTGACTTAGAGTCAGCTACTTTCACACCATGGGTCTATCTGTGAGCCAGTGTGCAACCCACCTAGTGATATGGGGTTGATGCCTACCTTAGTGGGTTTTCTATGATGCCAGAGTGGGGAATGGTATCATAGGCCTTTGCCAGATTAAGTTAAGCTGTATGACCACCTTGACATCATCCACAGCTCTGGTGATTGACTCAAAGAAGTTGACCAGGTTGAGCAGACATGATCTACCCTCCACAAAACCAAACTGTGTAGGAGCCAGAGTTTGGAGATCCCCTATATCCTTGTTTAGTAGGTCCATGATGATGTGTTCCATAGCTTTGCATATCAGACTCATCAGGCTAATGGAGTGATAGCTCCCAGGGTCCATAGTTGCGCTCCTATTTTGTGGAGAGGAATGATTGTAGCAGTGCACCATTTAGTAGGAACAAAGCCTGAGATGAGGCTGTGATTGAACAGGGCACACATGTGGTGCCAGATCGCTCTGTAGTTCATGTACAACACAGCCAGGGATATTCTCAGGTCCCATAGAAATGTATTCCTGGCCTTGGACAGTGCTATTTTAACCTGTGCAGCAGTAATACTGGGAGTCTGCAATGTACTGGTATCGTGATTGATCCTTTTGGGGGGTGATAGGGGTCAAGTTGGCACTGAAGCTGTCAGACACTATATTGGCAATATCTGTTGGTTCGGCATAGGAGGTACCATTGAGCAGTAGCTCGGAGCACATCTGGGTATTGGCGTGGAGATTATTCACATACCTATTGAAGGCCTTGTGTTTGTCTTTCCTATCCTCTGCAATTCTGTTTTCATAGCTAGCTTTAGGGGATTTGATGAGTGATTTCAACCTTTTGTTGAGGCTGATAATTTATTTTTATTTTATTTTATTTTACATTTGTTGACTGCGATAGTCCGACTGGATATATGTCCATTTTCAGAGGAGGCCCAGGGAGAAAAGCTCCAAGATAATAATACACATTGATCATTTAGTAAATGGCAGTTTCAAGTAGATTACAGTCATAAGCAATACCAGCATTTAGCACATATAGTACTAACTTATTATAAAACACTTTGCAAAACATAACATTATTTTCAAAGTTCTATATACATAACATTACATACAGGTTTAAGACACATTGAGCAGCAGTTATACAATTGACCCTTCCTGAAATGGTGTGGTAGAAAAAAGTTAGAAGTAGTTGAAGGTAAGGCAGATAAGTAAGAGAGAGGTCACTAGTTGGGGTTAGTGCAAGGACATAACCAATGAGTTTTGAAGTATTTCTTGAATTTGTTTTTGAATTAAGTTAGTGAGGGTTCTAGGGTCAAGTCAGCTGGGAGTCTGTTCCATGTTTTTCCAACAGAGTTGGCAAACAGAGAGTCCCCAGCTGAGTAGTTGGATTTGTATGTTTGAACTAAGAGTCTAGTGGAACTGATACTATTTTTTTAGTGCAGGTGTATTTTCTGGTTGGTAAAGGACTTTATGTGCCACTATTAGCTGGTTGAACTGCAGTAGGCTAGGCAGTTCAAGCCATCCTAGGCGATTTAAGTTGTGACAGTGGTGTGTCCGGTAGGCTGTGCCAGTAGCAAATCTGGCAATGTGGTTATAGCAGGATGATAGTTTATTAAGATCTGTTTTGTTTAAGGTGGAGAATAGAGGTGAGGTGTAGAAAAGAGTTGATAGTAGATGGGAACAGGCAATTGCAGTTTTAGCAAGTGAGGTAAGGACAGGTTTGATTCAGTAAAGAGTGCCAAGTTTTTTATTAATGGTTTTGATAGTTCAATTGATATGCACATCAAACTTCAGGTTATCAACTATGATACCCACTAGTTTAGTTTGGGCTTCTGTGGAGATGATATTGCCATTGTTAGTGGTTATATTGAAGGATGGCAGGGGAGTCCTGTGTGTGGGGAGAAGAGGGGCAGCTTAGTTTTGTTGGGGTTTATGATTAGATGTTGATTGGAGAGCCATTTTTCCACTGTATTGAAGGTATTTTTGGTTAATGTGAATAAAATAGCTGGTGAGGTGTTAGAACAAATCACGGTGGAGTCATCCACATATTGAATGCAGGTAGCATCTGGGATGACTGAATAAAGGTCATTGATAAAGATGGAGAAAAGAAGGGGTCCAAGTATCGAGCCCTGGGGGACTCCTAATGTGATGGTTAGGTGAGATGATACCTTGTCCTGCCTTAGCACTGCTTGTTGCCTGCCCTGCAGGTAGGATTGAAACCATTGCAGTGCATGTTTTTTACGAAGAAGGCCTTCAAGTTATTTATAAGCATTTTGTGGTCAACCATGTCAAAAGCTTCAGACAGATCTAGGAAAAAGTGCTGAGGATAGTTTGTTATTATTGTGGTTGTGGTTAATGATGTTAGAGAAAGAGTGGAGGACAGAAGTAGTACTGTGGTGTGGCTTAAAGCCATGCTGAAAGTTGGACAACAGTTTGTTCTGTGTGAAGTAGTTCATGAGTTGTATGTGTACACACTTCTCCATAATTTTAGCTAGAGATGACAGAATATCCATGGGTCTAAAGTTTGACAGTTCAGTGGAACTGCCTCCTTTATGGAGAGGTATGACATGAGAGATGTTCCATATAATGGGTACAGTAGCTTCAGATATAGCTCTGTTGATCAAGATTGAGATGGGGTATGCTATGGTGTCAGCAGCCTTTTGCAGGGAGTCTGCTGGGAGGAGGTCAGCAGCCAGGTGGTGGGTCTTAGTTTCTTAAGTAGAGCATGAATAAGTTGTTAGGAACAGGTTGGAAGGTAAAGTATGTTTTGGTACTGGGTGTGGCTGTATAAGAATTAGAGCTATTGGGAGACAGTTGGCTGGCTAGAGACTTGATAGTCTCTGTGAAGAAGCTGTTGAAGTTAATAGCAATGTCTACTGGGGATTTCTGTTGGGAAGCTGGGGGAGGTGGAGTGGCATTTTGGCCTGGGTGGAGTAGTTTGTTTATTCCTGCCCAGAACCTTTGAGGTTTGTTTTGGTGTTTTTGCAGTAGATGGTAATAGTGGTTCTTTTTGTCTAAGGTTATGGATTTTTTGGTGTCATTCCTTAGCTGTCTGAATGTTAGTTGATCACGTGGGGCATTTGTTTTTCAGGTAGGTGGCCCATGCTTTGTTTCTGAGTAAAATTTTGCTTTTAGTATCTTTAGAAAGCCATAGTGCAATATTAACTTTGGTTCTAATAGAGCAGCTGGGAACATGGGTGTTAAGAATAGCAAGGGATTTGGTGTTAAAGTATGCTACTGCTTCATCTAAGGGGAGACTTTTTAGTACTGACCAGTTGCATTCCTTAAGTTCATTTTTAAACTTGGTGAGAATAAAATTCTTGTTGTTTCTTAATGTTTAATAGGTGGGTTGGTGGGAGCAGTCTACTTTGAGCTTGATTACATAGGTGAGAGAGTGGTCACTTAGGTCATCAGGCAAAGTACCTGATTTATAGGATTGAAGATAGATATTGATGAATATCTAGTCTAGGGTACTTTCCTTGTTATTGGGGTTTCCTGTCCTGGTGAGGGAGTTTATGATTTGAGTAAATCCATAGAGGTTTATGTGGGTTGTTGGGGTTTCAAAAGAGCAAGTGTTCTAGTCAATGCTGAAATCCCCCAAGAACAATTGTTTCTTGGGGGTAGTTATTGGATAACCAATATAAGAAGTCTTCTAAGGTTTCTGTGTTCCTCCCTGGGTGAATGTAGACACAGACAATGTTTACATTTTTTGTTTTTATTAATTTGTAGTTTTGAGATAAGTATTTCAGCATTATTGAACTGGGCTGGTTATTGGGTGTCTATGCTGACAGATAGGGTATACTTGCAAAGTATGGCTACGCCACCACCCTTTCTGGTGGTACGGTCTAGTCAAAACATATTGTACCCTGGTTGCAGAAACTCATGGTCCTTGGTGGTAGGCTTTCGCCACATTTCTGTTGGGCATAATATATCTGGGGAATGAACAGCTAAGGGGGCATGCAGGTGCTGAGTTTTGTTATTTATGCTCCTAATGTTTAGAAGGCAGGCCAGCAGTGAGTTAGGAGATCTATTTGCTGGAGTTATGGTGGTAGGGGATATAGTAGGGGGATTAGGGTCAACAGGTGGGGATGGACCAGGGTTTGGGTGGATGTCACCATCCTTTATGAGGTTGTAGTGTATCCTGAGTATGAGTTTTAAGATTTTGAATAAAGCTTTAGAATAGTGTCTAGTTTTTGAACTAATGTAACTAGGCCTAGTAAGATGGTAGTATTTAGGGGATAAGGAGGTAAGCATGAGGCAAGTGAGTAAGGATGCATTATTATCTATTGTAGATGGAATGGATGTTTGGAATTTAGGGTAGTGGAAACCTGGGTGACCCTGACATTCATAGGCAGTTAAGAGATATAGGATGAGTAACAGAGGTAGAAGTAGAGTTAATAAGACTATTTTGGGTAATAGCATGCCTACTGAATGACACTTGAAACTTAGGCAAAAAGAATAGTAGAGTTAGAGGGCTGGTGGTAACAGGATGGGGGTGGTACTGTTGAGTGGCAAGTTGTTACTGATTTGTTTAAAAAAGTGGGGTGTGGTCTAGTACCAATACATGTAGCAGCACCAGGGGTGGTAGGGATTTGGAGTAGGGTAGGGTGCGAAGTGAGCCCAAGTGAAGCAAGGATTCTTGCAGATGCCTGATGGCTTTTGGGCAGAAGTGGGTGTTATTTGAAAATGTTCAGAATTCCCACCATAGTGACTACAGGCCCTGTTCTGTCAGTGGAACGGCAGCCCCACAGCAGCCACTGCCACCAGTGTGATTCACCATGGGGATGTTGGTGTTCAGGTTACGAGAGGAGTTGCTTGTGCACCACACATACCTGTTGGTACTGTGGTTGTGAGGTCAATCCCTAGGCTCATTACACCATAATACATTTTCACATTTTCTGCCTTTGGGAGACATGATGTGTTGTATTGCAATATGTATCCACCCCTGGCTGTTTCTGGTGTGTGGAAATGCTTCCATATTCTGACCCTACCTCATAGGCCAGATGTATGCAGAATATGGAAGAGTGTTCCCACAGGTAGTACAGAAGTAGGTTATACTTCATATCCTGCTTTTCGGCCCCCAAACCCGGACCGAACCACAAAAGGAGGGGGAGTTTCCATATTATCAAGGATATCCACACCTCCAGGTTAGTGGCATTGCATGAAGTATCGGAGACCATCCATGTGCAACTGACAGTGGGCAAGACTGCTTTTCAGTTTATAGCATCCTACAGACCACCCTCTCAAAGTCAGGAATCCCACTCAGCTTTCCTGAAAACATTGGAGAACATGAAGATCTCTCCAAACACCATTATATTGGGTGACTTCAACTACCCAAACATAGACTGGGAGCATTACTCAAGCCCCAGCACCTTAGCCCAAAGGTTCCTGGAATTTATAAACTCAAATGCTATGGAACAACTAGTCACCACTCCCACAAGAGGGGATAACATACTAGACCTGATCATTACCAACATGGGGACTCTATGCTCCATAACAGAAGTATATCCCTCATTGGTAAGATCAGACCATAAATTAATTTCACTGGATATCCACATCCCGACCCCACCCCCAGCCCAGAAAACCACAGTGAAAAACTTCTCAAAAGCGAACTTCACACTTCTCAAAACCAAAGTGGAATCCTTCAAGTCTCCAGGGCCAGTGGAAACTATGGCCCAAACTGCAGAATCCTATATAAACGCATTCTACGGACATCTCCAGGAATGCATGGATCATGCTATCCCAAACAAAATCAAGACCCAATCATCCAAAGGCAGGCGTCCAGTCTGGTGGACCCCAGCCATAAATAAACTGTACAACAGAAGGAGGAAGCTACTACATGATAGAGCAAAATCCCTAAAAGGGAAGGCATCTCTGATCAGTACTAGCAAAAATTTACGATCCCTCAACAAATCCTCCAAGGCCAGCTTTGAGAGAAAAATTGCACAGGACACTAAAGACAATCATAAGTCTTTTTTCAGTTATGTTAGGAACCTGGGATGCAACTCCCAGACTTGTTCTGAGTTGATTCTAAATGACAAAAAATACACTGAACCCACAGACATCGCCAATATCCTGGCAGACAGGTTCAGTGCAAACTTCTCCCCCCAAAAGAGCAAGTATCTATCGCAGAGTGCAGCCTCCCAAACATCTCTGATGCTCAGGTGAAGGCCGCCCTCTCCAAAGCAAAAAACACTGCTTCCATGGGACCAGATGGCGTCCTGGGTTGCATCATACATGGACTCCAAGAAGAACTAATCCCTCAAGTAAAACTGCTGTACAATCTCAGCCTCACTACAGGATATGTGCCCAAAGAATGGTGTACAGCAACAGTGGTCCCACTCCACAAAGGTGGTGCCTCTACAGACCCTGGAAACTATTGCCCCATAAGCCTGACTAGCCTAGTCTGCAAAGCTATGGAGAGGATCATCATGGAACTCATAAACAAAGACATTGGGGACCTACAGATACTAGATCCTACCCAATTTGGTTTTGTCAAGGGCAGATCCTGCCTTTTGAAACTGGTTGACTTCTTTGAAACAGTCACCAAGGCCATAGATGAAGGGAAGGTAGTCCACACAGCCTATCTGGACCTCGCAAAGGCATTTGACACAATACCCCACTTGGGCATCATAAATAAGCTATCCAGCCTAAATATAAACCCCTATGTCACAAGATGGGTCAAAAACTGGCTCAAAGACAGAACCCACAGAGCCAGAGTTGCTGGAGCCATGTCAGACTCAAAACCAGTCACAGGTGGCATCCCACAAGGTTCTGTCCTGGGACCTCTCTTGTTCGGTATTTACTTTTCTGAGGTACAGGCAAATGTGGGAGGACTATGGCTCACCAAGTTTGCAGATGACTGCAAACTGGGCGCCATAATCAACTCTCCAGCTGACACAAACATCCTTCAAAAAGGTCTCACAGAGACGGATAACTGGTGCCAGAGCCATGGTCTAAAGCTAAATGCCAAAAAGTGTATAGTCATACCCTTTGGCAAAAACAATGTGCCCACAAATTACCACATAGGTGGTAACCCATTAAGTACAGAGAAAGTAATTAGGGATCTGGGGACCCAAGTTGATAGCAATCTCTCCTTTGACAACCACATTGCCAAAGTGGTTAGAAAGACCTTCTACATAGCCCACCTCATCATGAAAGGATTCACATCTAGATCAAGAGAGGTAATAGTGCCTTTATTCATCCCTCATCAGGCCCATCATAGAATACAATGCCCCTTTGGGATGTACCTTACCCGACACCTGCAGCAATTAGAAAGACCCCAAAAGTACCTCACCAGGAGGATCAAGGGACTCAAACAGATGCCATATGCTGCTCGGTTAAAAACTCCAGCTCTACTCAGTTGCATACCGCCTACTTGAGGCGATCTATGCCTGACATATAAAGCTATGTCCAACCCAGAATTAATGGACATGCTCCACCTCAGTAAATCTAAATCCCTTAGAGCCACGCACTCGAGGGACTTGAAGCTCAGCACAGAAATAAATAGAACATGCTGGAGGGACAGATTCATAACCCAGAGGCTCCCTTCGCTCTGGAATAGAGTTCCAATTCATGTTAGGCAGAGCACCTCACTGACTCTCTTCAAGAAGAATCTTGATGAGTGGATGGGGGATCATAGGTTTGTCCCGGGGATTACTTCTGTGTCACTATTAGATAGAGGCACAGTAAACTAAACTTTAAAAAGGGCACAGTATACTCAAATCAAGGGTGGTGTAAGCCAAACACAATCGGGCTAGGCTTATAAATGCCCCAGGGCAGATAGCCTAGTATGAACCTATGAACCTATGAACCTATGAACACCGGCACTAGCAAGAAGTTCCTGCAATTCCCTCAGTGTTGTATGTCCCCTGGCAACCTCCCTGGCCAGGTCTAGACATGTGCTGTCATCATTTTTGGAGGGACATCAGGTTCTTGTAAACAGCACTATTGTCCCATATTTACTCCTCCTTTTGGCAACTGTCTACACTGTGTCCCATGGTGTATGCACAGCTGTGGAAATGTTGTTGTACCCTACCCTTGACTGATAGCTTTCAAATATGAGATCCCTTTGCTGCTTTGTATGCTGTCTGCAAGCCATGACTGTTGCAGGCAACTGAGCATATGTCATTATTATCCCACTTGAACAGCAGACTGTTATTTGGTGTTAGTCAGAATGCCTTTACTTGATGGCTGGTGTGTACCCAAGCAGACTATATGCTGTCAGTAAATCACACGCTGCTGCAATAACATATTATTTGAAGGGTGTGCACACATATGCATCCAGCGTATTGTGAGGATTGTATACTCCATATTTGGTGGCCAACAGATTTATTGCTTGTACAGGGAATTGTTAATGTCATAGGTCACATTACAGTTTGGAAAAGATGAGTACTGACATATTGTGGTCTCAATTTGTATAGACATCACAAACACCTGGCATTTAACAGGGGTGTTTACACTGTTTATATCCACTATATGAGAATAAAGTTTCATACATGTCCCCACCTTAGGCTGTTTGCTCACCCATTGTGTTGCTATCTGTCCAGACATCTTGCACTGACTGGCCATGTGTTTTGCTACAGGGATGATACATTCTCATCAGATAGGCCCCCGTGGTGACCACTGTAATGCAATGCAGTTGACCCCGACACAGGTGAACATGCACATAAAGCAATATGGCTATGAGTGACAGTTGTATGCATGCTACACTGCATGGCCTTCACATGCCTGGGGTATTTGCAAACCACAACAGTACAATTGCATACTTACCAGCTGGAGGCTGCCTTCCCACATGCAGACAGGAGGGACCTAGGTAGTTTCATGAGGGGGGTGGGTACGGTCAGCAGACCCACAAGTGGCATTGGTACAGGATGGATGCAGCATGTCTGCACATGTATAGTACAAGCCCCAATACTACACAATTTGCTGTCCTCCACCATAAATGTAAATGTCTGTGCATTAGAAAGCCCCGTCCATAACTGCAATCTGACCTGACACATGCATGTAGATACTCTACAATTACAAGTATGTCTGCTACACTAGTCTTATAATTTATTCTGGGGCCTTACCTGCTCACTCCTCACCCATTGTCTGGGTGCCAACCACCTCCAGTATTTGGGGGGGTCTGTACTCTGATGTTGAACTGGGATGGGTGCCCCAAGGTACGCATGGAGCTTCCCATTTGGTGCCAGTGGGGCTGCAAGGCCAGTCCCATGCCTGTGGCTGTGGCGTCCCTGGCCACTGCAGCAACCCTTTGGCAGGCATGGTGTATGAAGTCACTTTCATGATGCCAGACCTACTTGTATGTACACGTGTGCAGGCCAACATAATTTACCCTGTGGACAAGGTCATCCCACAGGCCAGTGCTCTCCTGAAGATGTTGCTGGCTCCAGTCAAACAATATGGCATGGCTGTGTAGCATGGCTTCTATGATTATATTTTTCTGAGCTGTTGAGAAAGTTGACCTTTGCTGATGCGACATTGCACCGGGGAGGCATAACAAGGGAGACACATCACAGGACCTCATACAATTGTCAACCATATGTACAGAATCTGCACATCTACATTGAATACCAGTAACCACAACTCACAACCACATCATACCCCTGTAACATATCAGTGCTATATCTGCTTGCATTGCCCTGCTGGCCCTGAGGTGTCATATTCCCCCCAATGAGGCCTACTTCTTTCCTACTCCTGTACTCCTCATTCATGTCTGTGTCGAGGGATGACATTGGCCATCTTCCATGTGGATGTGGTGTGGATGGTGCCAAGCCTTGTTGTGAATACGGTGTGTAATGTTGCTGAGTACACATGCCTGTGTTCATATAGGATGCAGACAAGGATGTTATCAGTTGCCATGGATACCTACATTTGTTGCCTTTCAGTAGGCAATATGTACCTGCTCACTGTTGATGAGGGGAGGGGTGTGGGTGCTGTGCATATCCAGCAATACTGCTGCTGAGCCAGGGGCATGATGTTTGTCCTAAACCTATCTGCAGCAGGTTGCCTACAGCTATGTTGTGTGTATATGTGGCCTAATTGGCCACCATTACAGAATAGGCTGGTTTGTGGCCTCACAGATTGCAGATATATGTGAAGACGGCCTTGTGATTGGCCTTGGTGGATGTGTCCAATTTGTAGTCATAGTTAGCTTTACAGTACTCCACCTGTGACCTTATATGCTAGATCAGACAAAGGCTGACTTGATGCCAGGTTGGTGCGTGCTCCTGATTTGGCCTGTGCATCCAATCTAGAGGGCAAGTCTGTTGTTTGTATATTGCTTCTGTCCACCACAAGCATTCAGCCTACCTAGAGGGGGTTGATGTTGTCCTGTCAGGTATTGCTGAGGCCATAAAGCTATGTAGGTGCCCACATAGTATTGTGTTGTGGGCCTGGACACAACTGCTAGTTCCACCATATGGGATGCCCTTCATGTGGGCCACGCCCATTTACCTGGCCTGTGTGGGGGGACATTACAGATGTATGGGGGCTAAAGCTTCACAGATAGTAGGTGGAAATACCTCACAGGACATGTGGTGGCAGCCCAGCAACATGGGGACAAAGCTCCAGAGTTTGGTACAGCTTGTATGTCATTAGCTTTGTTATACACATGGGGCATTGCTACATTGACAGGGTTTGTCTGGACATGCATTAACTGGGTGACTTGACATCTGACAGTGATATGCCTTTGACATTGCTCTCAACTGGCATGTTGTCCACAGACTGGTCAGATGTTTGCCTATTATGCTTGGTCTGTTCCTCGACCAACATCTGTTTTTGTGGGGTTGGTAGGATAATGTGAGGATTGTAGTCAGTACATGTTGTCATCCACTGGTGTTCCACACATCATTTCCTTCAGGGATGTGATGTTACAAAAACACATGTAAAAGCAGCTACTGTCTCAGTTTGTAACACCATTATGTGTGATATGTCCCTCTTTCCTGCTCTCTGTCCCATATGTATGTCATGCATTGTCCAGATGTCCCGCACTTCGAAATGCACAGGTATAGTACATCATTAATTACCAAATGCAAGCCAGTTAGTATGACAATAACCTGGCAGACGTCTGGCCATGGTATGCAGCGTGGCCAGGGTTATGCATCCACACCCTGGTGGAAATCTGCACATATGACAGTATGTCTGTCTGGCCATTGTGAACAGACTGCAAAGACTATGTAGCAGTGTTGTGTTTTTATGTGTTTTAGGCTGGGTAGGGAGAGAAGCAGCTGTGAGTGCCATACATCCTTTACCTATCTGACTCTGCATGCTGCTACAGCTGCTGGTAATCTATTAGATCCATATGCTTGTAGGGCCTGACTGTGAAATCTCATGTAACACATCCAGATTCCGAGTATACTGTGAATCGGGTCAGTATTTGTTGGGGTAATGTGTGAGTGGCAAATGTGTTGTTGCTCTCACAGTATTATACTGTTGTGTTCCATTTGCTTACTGGTATGTTGCTGTCACTGTGGTGCACTTGTTTCAGAGTATGCACTTTCACACCATTGCCTGTGTTCCACTAGTATTACATTCCTGTACTGACTGTTATATTTGCTACTGCATGTGTAGCAGGACCTGGGTAGTTTTATGTCAGTTTGATTGTAGTCTGGACATTTCTAAGTAGCTCAGTGTAGTTTCCCTACTGTTGTGTTATGTCTACATATTCATAGGATGTGCAGTTCTATGGCCAATGGTCCCCATAAGTGTTATGTATGCATGACACATCAATGGGATCATGTGGGGACTGAGGTCGGTCACTAATAGGAAGCAACTTAGTCCTGGAATTGTGATATTTCAGTTGATATATGTTAGGAAATTCACTGCTACTACATGAACGTTCTCAGTTTATCTACCGACGTATTTTGTATATGTCCCTATTTTCATGCCTTTGTCCCCCGACTTTGTCAGGCACGGTCCACTTTCATTACATTAAGGGGTTCTGAGCATACCTTTCCACAGCCAGATTTTCCACAGAATGTCCAAATGTTTGGACCATACTTTTGTTCAGTTCCACAATTTATTTCTATTTGTCAGGAAAATCATGGTGATGATCCAAGGATTTATGTCAGTAAATACATGACATGACATTTCAGTTCCCGTCATCATATCCTTCAGTGATTGTCTGCTGAAACACACATTGTTGCTGTAACATATGTATTTGGAACAATGATTTTCTAACTATGGCCATATAGGTGGCTCAACCCCCCCCCCCCCCGTTTTACAGTCTTTGTACAGGTTCCTTGCAATAACAGGTTGGAATGGATGGTTCAGAGATATAACTGCACTGCATGTTATACACGCACACACACACACACACACACATATATATATATATATATATATATATATATATATATATATATATATATATATATATATATATATATATAGCCAGAGTGGCTATAGCCAGAACTCATCTCATTTCTACTCTACTCTATGCCTCACCCATCTATACAAACCTTTCTAAAACCAACATTCACAAGCTGACTGTATCCTATAATAATATTGCCAGATTTGCTGATGCCTCTCCTTTCCGAACTCACCACTGTCTAAATCTTATACAACTCGATTGGTTAGAATTTCTGCAGCATCTTAATTTTTCACAGCTTACTATTGCCCATAAAAGAATGTATCAATCCTCTAATACTCCTATACTCTCAAGCCTACTTACCCTCTACCATAATCCTAAAAACTTACGCTCTGCTAATGAACTACTGTTTAACACCAGCAGAGCTAACAATGTAGCTGGTGACTCCCTCTTCTGTAACACCGTTGGTAAGCTATGGAATCTTCTACCCACTGAACTTACTACTCTCTGCTCTCAAACTTTTCTAAAAGAAGCTCAAGCTTCATCTCAAGAAACACTGGTTATGTTCCTGTATTATCCCTGACTAACTGCTGTTTCTTCTCCCTACAGCCACCTGCATCAGCTACCCTTCCCTTCTAAAGCTGCTTATTATGAATCCTGTGACTGAATTCTTCATAATTACTTCTTTATTATCATCTTTGTTTAACTGCTTTACCGTTGTATACATTGCATATATTCTTCTGCAGACTTTTTCATGACCATATTTTAAATGTGTTTTTTTTTCTATTATTCTGTAGACTTTTTCATGACCATACTTAAATGTTTTTTATTATATATTGTTCTATTCTATTTTTGGTCTATCATATGTTGTCTATTGTATTATTCATATTGTTTTGCACATGGAGCTTTTCTCCCCGGGCCTCTACTGAAAATGGACATATATCCAGCTAGACTAGCCCGGTCAACAAATGTAAAATAAAATAAATATATATATATATATATATATATATATATATATATATATATATATATATATATATATATATATATATATATATATATATATATATTTTTTTTTTTTTCCTTTGTTTGGGCTGGCCAATTAGCCTACTCATTTTTGTATGTTAATGGCCAGTCATTGTATAATGCAACATAAATATTTACATATACATTTATACTTTTACATTTACCTTTCATGACATATCCCTATGTGCTTTCATTATATTATATTCTTGTGTGACTATACTGTATGGGGTACGTGTGTTTATATGGGGGTTTCCCATCTTTTCTACACTGAAATCTCACTTTTGGAATTGTTACTCTACCCTGGTTGACAAAAATAATTGCAACATAATTTACATTTACTAAAATAAGTTTAACACTACTTTCACATGATAAAATAAATTGCTCATCTTCTAAAGCTGCAACACTAACCCCTACACTATCATGACTTGGGCAGTGCAGTTTTCAGTTTTTATTTAATTCCTATGGGATGGTTAAGCTGTAATGTACACACTGACTTTGCTGCACTTAAACATCCCTTAGGATATTATAAACAAGGATATATTATTATTATTTTCTGTATGTTATGGGGTATGTATTGTGGTGTTGTGACAACTACTTAGGACTGTGTTTGTGACATACTGCAATGATTGGGCTTTCAAGATTCTGTACGTGTGTCATGCTGATGCATGACATGTTCAGTATGGGCTTTATGTATTTTGTGGGGCTGGAGTTGTGCTTGTGTACATTTGGGGGATTTATCCCTTGTTATGTGTGCATTTGAACACATTTCCTGCTTCTGCAGACTGCAGAAGTGCCATACAGCACTTTAGCAATACAGGGGGTATGTCACAGAAGCTGTGACACACCCCCTGTATTGCTTTCCTAGTGCTGTTTTCTATCAGTGTCTGCGCACACTGAAATGCTCTATTTTGCATTTCAGTGTCCATGGACACTGAAATACTGGCATAATATTAGAGCTAAGCTTTAATATTATGCCAGTACTGCTTTGGAAGTGCCATACAGCACTTTCTAAGTGCAGGGAGCGTATTTAGTGTCAGTGCACTGCATGGATATGCTCCTTGCGCTCGCACACGGATCGTGTCTGTGTAGAGAGTTCAGCAACTCGCCTTCATGAATATGCAAGACCTGCTGCTGCTCTACACGGACACGGACCTCTCTTTGCAACAATAAGCTTATTCATGCACAGAGATTTGTGAATCTGGGGGTTAGTTTATTTTTGTAATAGTGCACGATAAATCCTGGTCTGTTCGGATACTGCATTTTGCTTTTATCATGTCTGTCTTTCTATATTTCCCATACATGTCAAGCAGAGTGCCTCTTTTGCCCTCTTCAAAAGGAAACTTGATGATTGGATGGGAGAAAGGAAATTCACCCTGGGGATCATGTCAGTCACCCTGCTAAACAGGGGTCCAAGGAAGTAAATAGTGTGGGAAGAAATAGCCAGGGAATTGTTATGGCTAGGCTTGTATAGACCCTATGGTCGATAGCCTAGTACCAACCTATGAACCTAAATATGTTTGTTGATTATGTTCCCTGTTCTATATTCTTCTAACAGTGACACTTCCTGCCTCTCAGCTGTCTGATTGATATTATGTTTGCATAGTCTCCAGGGAAACAACCTTGTCGTATTATTGTGCCTGTCAGCATACAGGCCCACAGGCATAGGCATATGATATCCTGCAATAACATTTGAAAATGTTTCTGTCTCTTTTCGTTTTTCACCCTCCCTGTAATTGACCACCAGCTGCCACCAACTCCTCTTTTCATTCACTGGATCTGTAGGATCCACTTTAGCCTCCTCTGGGTTCAGCCTAACCCATGCCCAGGGCCAGGATGGAGATCAGCAACACTGGTGCTCTGTTATACTGTTGACAGTAAATATGCCCTAACTCCACCTTACTACAGCAGCTTTCTGAGCTCTGCTATAGCTGCCTTCATGAGGTACATGGCACAGTTCTGCACTTGCTCAGTCACCTGACCATGTGGTATACCATTTGCAATGTTGAGCTCACCAGGCTTTCAATGCCCAGATGGGTGAGCCAGCATCAGCCGGTCACTCCCTTCACTCCCTGACCAGTCTCTCCACTGCACATACCACTAATCAAATATGAGTTATCTGTGATGCAGCCAGGACTTTATCCCTCTGCACCACAGGATCAGGTTAAAATGTTTCTATTTTTGTACTGCAGAACCTGCATTTGCCAGTGTTGCCACATTTTTCATAAATGCAGTCCACTGTTTTGAGTTACCCGAGTTTTTAACAAATTAGATGACAAATCTTGAACAACATGTGGTTGTTACTGGAGTCTTTCATGTTTACCACTACAATCAGTGATTTTCCTTTTTTTCTTCTGATCACAATTGTTGCATTCCTTCTTTTGTTTTCCATTTCCTTCTGTTGTTATTTTTTAGTCCACTTCTAGATTAATTTCCATACTTATTTCCTTCCTAAGTGTGTATGCTAATCGGACAGAGGATATCAGCTTAGACTTGTTTTCTTCATAGCTTAGAGCATTACCTATTTCTGGATGTGATGACATCAGCACGTTGATGTTCAGTCCCACAATCAGAAATGGTCTTCATGACAGAATTATTGTTTATGCCAATGCATATGAAAGTTTCTATGAGCAGAAAGGCTTGTTTCCATGACATTACAGAACAGTTATTATAATAAGATGTTAATGTCTAATATTAAATGAACAAGGCAGTGATTCTAACAACAGCTGCAAAAAACTCTCGAGGCACCAACACTGCGGGCAACAAAGTGCTCATAAGCATGTTTTAACAGGTCTATATTCTACAAAGATTGAATGTTATAATATCAACCCCGTAATGTCGAACGCTGAAAACAGCGAAGGTGCAGGACACCGAATTCTTTCCCAGGGAAAGAATTCGGTGGGCCGTTGCTGTGGCTTCGCTGTTTTCAGCATTCGATATGTTGGAACGTTACGGGTTGGGTTCAGGTAAGTGTGCGATTGTGTGTAGGTTAAGGTTAGGGGCGGGTTAGGTGAGTTAGGGTTAGGGAGCAGGTCAGGTAAGTGTGCGGTTGCGTGGACGTTAGGGTTAGGGCACGGGTCAGGTAAGTGTGCAATTGTGTGTAGGTTAGGGTTTGGGGCAGGTTAGGTGAGTTAGGGTTAGGGTGCGGGTCAGGTAAGTGTGCGGTTGTGTGTAGGTTAGGGTTAGGGGCGGGTTAGATGAGTTAGGGTTAGGGCACAGGTGAGGTGAGTGTGCAATAGTGATGGACCTTAGGGCTAGGGTTGGGTTAAGGTAAGTGGATAGCTAGTAGTGTATGTAAAGTTTAGTTTAGGTTTAGGTGTAGGATTTTAAGTATATGTGTGTGGATTGCTGTTTTTTGTGTGTGCTTGTGTTGTGTGTATGTTTCCCAGAAAAATTCGCTATTCTGACTGTTCGATGTTTTTGGATTTCGGCGTTTAGGGTTCGATATTATAACATTCGATCTTTGTAGATTTTGATGTTATAATATAGACCCATTTTAACACATTGCTGATGTGAATTTCAGTCCCCTGAGCTTTGAGGTACATGGCTTTGAGTACTAATTAATTAAAAAGGAATCTATATGAATACCTACCTATCTATCTATACACATATACATAAAGACACACACACACACACACACACACACACACACACACACACACACACACACACACACGCACACACACACACACACACACACACACACACACACACTCACACACACACACACACACACACACACACACACACACACACACACACACACACACACACACACACACACACACACACACACACACACACACACACACTCACACACACACACACACACAGGGTATATGATTTATTTATACTGTGCCCCAAAAAAAGATATCCGGAATGGATTTAATGATGAGAGATCACTAAGATTTAAGGGCTTTAGTAGCTATGCAGTGTGTCGTGGTTAGTCTGGAGATGCAATAATGCTGCTGCCTCTGAGGTTCAAGCATGACTCAGCCCACAGGCTCAGTCTGATCCATGGGAAGTGCATGGTCTAGAGGCTGGCACACTGTAGATGAAACATCAAGTACTTGTCCTAGCACCTTGTCCCCAGCACCTGGTTTTTGGATGGCTCACTGGAATAAACTCTTCAGGACCGTGGAACCAAAGGATGCCTTGTGGGAAACCACGTCCACTTTGCAATGAGTGATAAAGGTATGAGGATTTGCCTATGTTGCTGCTGCACACTTTGAATCTAAAGGCAATTTGGCTTGGAAGGCAACAGAGGTAGCCAAGGCCTTGGTTAAGTGTCCTCTGGCTTTCCCTGGAAGCTTCTTGTTACGCAAATCATAAGTATAGATAATTGTATCTGACAGCCACTTTGATAAGGTCACTTTTGAAACTGGAGAACCTTGTTTATTGTCAGCAAAGGATACAAACTATTGATCTGATTTACTAAAGTCCTTGGTCCTGTGTAAATAAAAGCATAATTGTCTATGAACATCCAATTAGTGGAGTCTATAATCTGCCTTGTTGCCATAATTGGGGAAGAATACAGGAAGCTTGATGGACTGATTTAAATTATACACTGAATACACCTTTGGCAAGAAAGACTGATTGGTTCTGAGAAAAACTCTATCTTTGTGGAAAATGAGATGCGAAGGGCAAATAGATAAAGCGTGTAATTCTGAAACCCGTCTAGATGAGGTGATGGCAATCAAGAAGAGGGTTTTCTAAGACAGAAATTTCAGGGGACAAGATGATGCTGGTTCAAAGGGTGGAAGAGCCAGAGAGGCTAAAACAAAGTTTAGGTCCCGGGGGGGGGGGGTTCCTCTTACTGGGGGGACCTTAAAAGGGTTATACCTCATAAGAATGCTTTACACAGCTTATGGGACACGATATTAGAGCCCAACCCTCCCACATAATTGGAGATGGCAGCCAGTTGAACCCTGATGGTAGCTGCAGCTGCCTCTCGTTCGAACGTTTCAGCCAGAAAATCAAGAATCTTGGAAACAGGAGCAGTGAAGGGATCAATGTCATTTTTCTTTGCCCAGTAAGAGAACCTCTTCCATTTGCTAGCATAAATCTTTCTGGTAGTGGGCTTGTGAGAAGACACCAGGATGTGCTGTACTGCCGGGTAAATGTTGGGGACCCTGGCTAAGACTGGAAGCGGAGAAACCAAGCTGTCAGCTTGAGAGTTTGGAGGGAGGGGTGGAGCACACCCGACTGATGCATCAGGAGGTCCGAAACTGGGTCCAGGATCCAAGGCTCCACTTGTAGATGATGGCAGAGAAACAGGAACCATATCTGATGAGGCCAGTGAGGAGTAATGAGGATGAGCTTGCATCCCAGTGACTTTGCTTTCTTAAGTACCTTGGGGATCACAGGAAAAGGTGGAAAGGCATAAAGTAGCCCCGGAGGCCAATCGTGAACAAGTGCATCCCTGGGTGGCTATCCCAGTGGGGGGATTAAGGCAAAATAGCTGCTGCATTTGTTGTTGAGGAGAGTGGCAAAAATCACAACATGGCTGGCCCATTTGCAAACAATTAAGTCCGCAACGTCTTGCTTCAGGGATCATTCATGAGGCATGAGGGTAGCCCTGCTGAGCCTGTCCGCTATCACGCTGGATTTCCTGGGAATGTGCATCACAATCAGAAAACATTGGGAAGACATCGCCTATTGCCAAACTCAAAGGGCCTCCCGACACAAGGGCTAAGATCTGGTCCCGCCTTGTTTGTTGATGTACCATACCACTGACATATTGTCTGTCTGAATTGCAATAGTTCTGGTAGGTAGAGAGTCTTGAAGTGCTTGCAATGCCAGAAGCACTGCTCTCATCTCTACAACATTGATGTGCAAGTGGTACTCGTGTGGCTGCCACATTCCTTGGACAGTCTGTCCCAGATAACGACCCCCCCACCCTATCTGGGAGGTGTCCATGGTCACTGTGGCTACTGGATCAGAGTCTAAGAAGGGTCTGCCCAGAGTCACCTGGGGGGAGGCAAGCCACCATACTAAGTCCTTTTTGCAGGATTCTGTGATCAAAATCATATATGGCATTGGTAAATCTTGGAATGACCATTGAGCAAAAACGTCTCAGGTGAGCCGTGACCACTACCATTCACTGGGTGAACACCCTGAGGGCTGTGGTGAGACCAAAGGGCAGATCTCTGAACTGATAATGACTGGATCCCATCCAGAGGCATAGGAATCTCCTGGAATACCTGTCCATTTTTATGTGGTAGTATACATCCTGGAGATTGATGGAGCACATCCAATTGTCTTGACCCAAAAAGGGGAGAATGGACTGCAGTGTCACCATCCAGAACTTCACTTTTTTTACTGATTTGTTTAGCTTGCTGAGATCCAAGATGGGTCTCCAGTCCACTATCTTTTTTGGAACTAAAAAGAACCTTGAGTAAGTTCCAGATTCGATTTGCTCTGCTTGGAGTTCTTGGATGGCTCTTTTTTCTAGCAACCTTTGTACTTCTAGGGGTGCTTGATCCCAAAGACTGGGTGGAACGTCTGGGATTGAATGTTTTGTTCTTGAGGGGGGTACCTGGGAAAAGGGAATTTTGTAACCCCTGGATATTATTGGCAGTACCCATGCATCTTTCGTAATAGCTTGCTAGGCTGTTGGGTACAATGATATTCTGCCCCTGACTGCCTCCAAATGCGAACCATTGGGCCTCCCTTCAGGAGTGCTGGAAGGGCCTAGCAGAGAACATATCTCTGTCACCCTGCAGTTGCAGACCCCCCCCCCCCACTGCCGTGAGGCCAGCGTTTTCCATTATTGTTTCGCCCTCTGCCCCTGGGGGAAAATTCTCCATGTGTGTCAGGCAAAGCTCCCTGGGATTTTTGAAACCACATTTCCCACTCTTCTGACCTATAGGGTAGGGTCTAGATGGAGTGGAAAAGCAGACTTCCATGGCAGAGAGAGTCTTGCCAACTTTTTCACACCTGGTGAGAGTCCCTTTTACCTGAGGCCCAAACAAGGACGAGCCATCAAAAGGGCTATTGGTAAAGGAGGACTTGAAGGGCTCTGCAAATTGACAAAGGTGCATCCAGGAGTGTCTCCGCAAAGAAACTCTGGTACCTGCTGCCTTACTTGCTCCATCTGCCGCATAAAAAATGAGCCTCACGGAGGAGTTAACCACTGAAGTCAAGGTCGCAAGCTGGGAAGCCACTCTATTTGCAACTCCCTCAGCTGTAGGATCCTGCAGGGAACTCTTTTAGGAGATCCCTCTGAAGTCACGTGAAGTGTGACAAATAATTCAATGACCTGAGTGTAAAGGTTGCTGAAGACAACATATGCTTCCCATACCTGTCCATCGTACGGGACTCCTTGTTCAGCAGATGAACAGATGAAGAAGTTTCCACAAGTTCCTTCTTAGTGTCTGCTGCCACCACCATAGCATCAACAAGTACCCCTTTAGAAAGAAAGGACTTGTCTTCAGGGGCAGTTATAAATTTATTTGGCCTCCACGGAACTGGTTCCATGGTCTCTGGAGCACTCCATGCCTTCTGACTCACTACAGACAAAAGTAGGTCAAAAGGCAGACACCCAAGAGGTGGAAGGTCAGGAACCAAATGCGTCCAGGTAGACAGATTCATCCTCAGAAGGGGCTAGGGACCTCCAGCCACCCCTCTGTCTATGGATTTCCAAGATGTCCAAAAAGGAGACATCCCCAGAGGGGGACAGTGGCGACTCTTCCGATTCATCCAAGTCTGTGTCTGAAGTGATGGACTCAGAGGAGTCCAAATGCTTCCTCTTATGTTTTTTTCTTCCGAGGGACCTCCTCCAAATGTTCAGGGGAGGTTTTGGAAGAAGTGGGGTTGCCCAATGGGGTGTCCTGGGGCATAGGTTCCCTATGCTTGGAGGGAGGAGGATGGCCAAAGGCAGGCACAGGCACCAAGGGTAAGGAGCTGATGGAGTCGAGGGTGGAGTGGTCTCAGGGGACAGCACACTCCTCATCACCTCAAAGGTACCACAGTCCTGAGCCAAAGGAGACTCCAGCTCTGAAGAGCCTGGAGATCTCCTGCAAACTGAGAGTGATGGCTTCGAGGCTGATGTGGGAGTTGAGCTAACCTGTGCTGAAGCCCCGAGAGGGAGAGCAGGGTTGGACAAGGGTCCAATGCCACTTCCCCCTTGGAGCCAACAAGAGAGTTTTGATGCCCAGATCCCTTAATAGACTGAGACATCGAGGAGATCGAAGTGGGAGTTGGAACCAATAAAGGACAAGTAACCAAAACCGATGATTCCACCCCCACGAGATCCATGCACTCCAGCTCCAAGCTCAAGAGGAGGAACCGATAGAAAAGCTGGATGGGCTGAAGGAGCCAATTCCTTATAAGCTGGGCTCGATAGCAATTTGGCAAATGCCTGTGACTTGAGGAGCCTATTAACCACTCTCTCCACATCATGATCTGAAAGCCTGGAGGACCGAGAGGAGTGAGAAGAGGACCTATGACTACCTGCCATAGATTGCAACAAAGGAGACTGTGGAGCAGAGCGCATCGGCTCCAAAGAGGGAGATATAGTTCTTTTATGGGTCCGGACTGGCTCTGAAGACACTGATGGAGCTGCTGGAGACATAGCTTTGTTGGAGCCAACACTGGGAACTGACAGAGCTGAAGATTTTACAGCAGATTTGGGTTGCTCCAAAATCGGAACCATTGAGGATGGTTTGAGAGATTTGTCAGACTGTTTTGATGGCTGAGGAACCAGAGAAAAAGGATCCTGATGGTTCTTCAAAAGACTATGCAGAATCAGTTTATTTTTTTCTCTCCTGTAGGACTCTAGCACTGAAAGCATGACAGATACAGCATGAGTCTGCAGGTGAACAGCCCCTAAACAGTATACACAACTCGTGTGCCTGTCCATAAGGGACATTTTTTGGCAGCACAAGTCTCATTATTTAAAGCCTGAGGGTTTTGACTCTTTAGACATGCTGGATAACTAGGAAGACACAAATAGCAAAAATAAAGCTATAATGGCTAGCAATACACAACAACAAACAAGCACGGAAAACTTTTTTTTTTTTTTTTTTTTTTTTTTTTAGGAAAGGAAGAAGAAGAAGAAAAAGGGGGAGAGTCTCTCAGTAAAACGGCAACTCCCCCAATAGGAGAGCCTCTAACTTAAATGGCTACTCCATTAGATAGTGGGGAAAGAAGAAACAAACCCTCTAACAAGCTCAAGGGGAAAGCAAGGCCTAAGAAAATGACGGCCAAGACGAACTCAAAAAACAACAGCAGAGGAAGGTCAGAAGGTTGTTAGTCAAGTAAGGACTAAGCTGGACACCAATAAGTTTAATTAAACTAGTACAATCTTGATAAGGATGACAGCAAAATATGAAAAACTCTAGATACTTAGCCTGATCCAGTAGTCGCTATCTCAATGCTGCAAGCGGCAAATGAGGTCTGGATAGCTACCGCTAGGCATGCTGGAATAGGGATTAGCCTCGAGCCAGTATAAGCTCACACAGCTTTATGCCCACTGCAGACTCACAGTTTACATAAATCTACATTTGAAGCAGTTGTGGTTATTTCTGAAAAAGTATTAATGAAATCTGATCATGATTGTATAAGCAAAATTAAAGCATAAAATAGAATAAGACAACGGGTAGGTTTACATATCTTACTGCTGCAACTTATTTTTATATTAAACCTTTCAGAATCCAGACAGAGTGTGTTATTCATCTGAAATATTTTCAGTTAAGACTTGTAACAGTTTAAAGTTTAGATTGATTAGTAAATACCTTCATATGTAAAGCTGAGGCCTTATCTGGTAAAAAAAGATAGTATATATACAACATCCATCCCGAGTAGCTTAATGCAAAAATCTTATCAAAATGAAATCATTCATTGCAGACTTATAGCCGATTGCATACTATTATTACATGAAAATAACAACAGAAAAGGGTGTAAATTTGAGAGAAAGGCAGAGAGAGAAAGAGACAGAGAGAGAGAGAGAAAGAAGCATGTGTGATCCTAGAAAATAAAATAATAGATCTTGTCTTCATGAATGAAAACTAAAATGGCAGTTGGAGTTTATATGGCATTATTAGTTATACAGCTAAATATTACGTTCGTGTCCCAAGCACATTATATAACGATAAACAAATCTGACCTTTTGTATTTGCCTCATGAGCGCATTCCAAAAGTGACTGAAAGATCTGAAAGATTCATGTCAAAACTGGAACTGAGAAAACAGATTTGTTTGAAGGGCTTTATAGTACTTTTCATTTTAATATAATGGTTTTGAGAGCTTACCTGGGATTGAAGGTGTTGACTATACCATTCCTCCAATGAAAGCTATATGTAACCCTGATTAAAGTATTACTGGTATAATTCCCTGCACCTTACATTACTTGTTTTGGATAATGTCAGAAACTGCCCTGAAATATGTTTTCATGTTTTTCATTTAATCATAAGTACAATGTTTTCCAATGCTACCTAGAAGGAAGATGTTCAAACAAGATTTAATATGTCTCTGACAATGACAATCATATATGAAACAGGTGACTCACTCTAACAGAAAACAGTACTTGAGGGAGATATGTTTCAACATGCCCTCTCTCTTTCTGTGTTTATTGTCATAGGATGTTTTTGGAAACTTTACACAGGAACTGCCAACCACAACATAACAGCAAATGGTATCTAAATGGAATATTTTTTAGTTTTTATGTACAAATCTGATATGTAATAGATATCAAAGTGCAATTAATAAAAAAACAGAAACAATCAGATTCAATACTCCCACTGTCTGATAGCAAGTCAACAACAGAAGCAAATCTTGCAAACAAAAAAATGTAAAAGATACTAAACATATTAACATTATAATGACAGGTTCTATTTAATTAATTAAAGTAGTTTGCAAAAAAAGCTAAATTGTTAATGATAAAGCATTTTAACAACTACATGTGTCAGTAGTCTCTTTTATGCCATATACATAGTTCTTGTCATGTTAATCAAGATTAATTGCTGTTTTAATATTATCAGACTTTGCCAAAAGACAAACTTTCTCAGACTCTGAATTTACATTACCATTTTGCCTCCATGTATTTATTTCATAGTGCCGCTGTTGTCAGGTAAACACTTCAGTTACAAGCAAACTGTGACAGCCTGGGTTAGGTAATGCTGCCTAAAAACTGGTCAAGTTACAGTGAACACTTTGAGAAATAAAGAAAGTCTGTCATTGAGCACATGAATGTATGCACACACACACATATACACACCAGCACACATATGAGCGATGGCAAAACTGTATGCATGCACACTCAATATACACATGCACAAGCACAGACATATACAAACACACTCTTACATATTCCTGAGATTCTAAAAGTAGGTGGGCACAAGGCAAAATGCTGTTCCAAGCTGCCTCCAGTCTAAGGGCACTGGTTGATTATCTATGCTATGTTATCATTCAGTATGTCATATTTACTCCCTGCCACTGTGGTCTGGGTCACGCCTGAAAAGGGCCAATGTAGGACCAGTTCACGTATCTGGTTAAGAAAAAAAAAATTAGTGTACTCTCTTGCCTCAAATATAAATCCTTTTGGAATACAATGCCATACTGTTAAGCTTTCATTGCATCATGTTTCCAAATCTAATACTGTAAAAGTTGATGTCTTAGACCTCCAGTTTTCCAGATATCATTATTTCAATATAATTTAAATGCTATAATTTTGTATTGGTGAAAGAGACTGCAGTGTTTCATAACATACACTTTTTGACTTTTATTCTATGTAAATGGGTCCTATATATAATATTCACCAAGTTATTTTATTTTATTTTTTATTGATTAAAAAGGAAAAACATTAATCCCAGTGGATCAGATTCAAGTACACAGTAAATCACCACTATTAGGTGGTATTCATAGTAGCAGGTTTTGCATTTATATAGTACTTATCCGCAAAGAATAACACTGCTCCTATACGCAAATACAGTAACTGCAGCTTCTTCGTGCTAAATAAGGAAATGTAAAGGCATTTTGATAAAACACAAGTACTTATGGCAAAAGTGTTGAGTACCTGAATTTAACCATTTAGCATATGAGAAGGATTACATGAAAGCTTTAGGCTTGAATATTACAAATGAATGTTTTTATGAGCAGTCATGCTTGAAAGACTTAAGGCAAGGAGCGGACAGTGCAGGTATTATTTTAATATTAAAAAATAAAACAGTTTAAAATGTTTTATATTGGTGTAGCCTTATTTGGACAAATGACTATCTAGCCATAAGGGATAAAATGGACACATTCATCATGGCCTGCTTTGATCTGTCAGTGGTAATTGACACAAAAGAGAATGGAATGCTTTTCCTAGGCACTTACTGGGATGCAACCCCCATCAAATTAATTTTAAGCAGTGTTTATATATTTTAGTTTTAATTTGTGGTAAATAAACAACTTAGCCTTGTTGGGACGCAGAACTTATGCAGGTGTGTACTAAGCATGAAATGGGTTCCAATTTCCATTAAAATGTTTGGCTCTTCACCTCTGTGGTTTTTCTCAGATCAGCCCAGCATTTAGATGTATTCTCCTGCCATTTCTGGAGGCAGAAATGCTACCTCAGGAGGGGTTGCTTGGGTTGATAGACCAAACAGTTAGCAGTCAATTCCCATTGGCTCAGGCTGTATTAGGTGAGTGGTGCTTAAGACTAGACTTGTAGCTGAACATAGTAAGGTGTGAATGCAGGAGATAAGTACACTTTAGCTGCATTGAATAAGACTTTTTCAATGAAGCAACAATTTGTTGTGTGCATGATCAGCCCTGTTGATGAATGTGCACTTTGATGAACAGCTAATTGCTGGTAGCCTGTACAATAATATGCATTTTTAAACATTAAATCTGAGTTGAGTTAATATTTTGAGTGTTGTGTGCAAGCATGCACATGTGTGTGTGTCAGTGTTATGTATGAGTATGTGGTTTTCTTTGTGAGCAGGGTAGTTACAAATGGCTGCAATATATGTACCACACAGCAACAAGCTAAAACGCAATACTGCGGCAATTATTTATTAATTCATTTGATCACAATCAGACAGCTATGCTGTGTGCAGTCAATAAACTGTGTGTGTGTGTGTGTGTGTGTGTGTGTGTGTGTGTGTGTGTGTGTGTGTGTGTGTGTGTGTGTGTGTGTGTGTGTGTGTGTGTGTGTGCGTGTGTGTGGAAGGAGGTTGCATTGTGTTGCATTGCACTGTATATGTCTGTTGGCAATGAGATGAAATACAATAGTGGTCATTTTTATTTATTTATTTATTCATTCATTAATTCTCTCTTTCTTTTTTTTGTTTATTCATTTAGTTAATTATTAGATCATGATCAGACATTAGAATTGTACATAATCGGTAGAGCAGCGTTAAATGGTTGGCAAAGAGGCAGCCATTTAATGATAGATGAACAGACTCTGATTTGGTTTGGCAGGTGAATGTTTGTATGAGTCAATTAAATTGTAGTAAATATACCAGGAATACAATGTTGAAAAAAACATGACTTTAACAATAATATGACTCCTGATGAAGAGGGGTCTTTTAGCTTAATGACCTCATGGCATTTGAAATAGTAAACAAGCCGTATGATATGCTAACAATCCATTAAATGAAATAATTCTCATGCAACTTTACTCAGTGGTCTGTCTGGAATTTTGTGAAGTGTCATGGCATCTTTGGATATGCTATTTTGGTGCACTTAACAATTCTCAGGTGGGTTTCTTATATTATTTGTAACTTAAGAGTGTGCAGCTGTTTTAGCACAATTACTCTGTTGACTTTGAATATCAGTCCAGGTGGTTAATGAATTTTAACATGATATGTGCATTGGACATCAAATGGTGATAAAGCTTTTATGTTGTCACCTAGCAGTCTCATCGGTATTGTACTTTTTAGTTACTGTATTCTTTAACTTATTTATAGTAGATATGCACAAGGAACCTGAGTTTAATACCATTACTGGTTTGCCACCATCATATTATCTGGCGTATGTGTGTGTGTGTGTGTGTGTGTGTGTGTGTGTGTGTGTGTGTGTGTGTGTGTGTGTGAGACAGGATCTTTCTTCAAGATGCAAATACCTTAAATTGAGAGTAATAAAGTAAGGGATGCAGGGGGTTGTCCTTTATCTTTTGTTTTCATGTGATGTCATTTTGTAAATCTCACTTACTTGAAAGTAGATTACATGCATGTACAAGAGTAAGCAGTTTCATGCAATCCAGGCCAACAGTTTTTGTGTTTAGAGGTGTTAAGGTTGATTTCATCCAAGCACACTATATGTCTGAAATGAACTGTCAAATTACCTCTGGCACAAATTCTGAAGAAGAAGACTGCTGCTTCTAAGCATGTGCAATGTGACATACGAAAAGTTATTCATGTAACATTTAGCTGTGTTGCTCAGAGCTGCCTCTCCTGTAATACACCTGTAATACAGTACTACCCTTTTCAAGTTATCCCTCCCCATTCAATTGCTTGCCACATTCCTCAGTTCATTGCTTTGATGCCACCAACCACCACTGCTCAGCCCTCACTGGCATACTCAACGAGTGATGGTATTAACTCTTCCTTGAAACACATCCTTGCCTGGGGAATTGTACACGACTTCATTTTTTTCTACACTTGTCTTCACAGTATACATGCACATGCTGTCCCTTAGAACAGTCAGATAACAATACATGCAGTATCATTACTATAATGATGAATTTCACACCTGCTTCTCTTTTCTTAAGACCATGAGTCTGATTTAGGTCTTTCTGAGGCCTATTAGCATTCTGTTCTTGACTTTTTAATCCAAAGTCACTTGACACTAAATCTGATAAAGATGGGTGATGATAATGCATGCTGTCATCCATCCATCCATCCATCCATCCATCCATCCATCCATCCATCCATCCATCCAACCAACCAGGGTTCCCTTCCTTTTCCCTTTAATAATTTTGGAAGAGAGAGGTAGAAATGTGTTTCCTTATGTGAGTAGCATGTGGTTGTTCATTGATAACATACTAGTACATAAGGACCAGGTATCATCTGTTATATCATTTCCCCAGGCCTAACCCCATCCCATGAACATTCCCAGGATTAAGTACTTGATACCAAATGCTAAACTGGAGACGTTAATTCATGTACTGGATACTTCTTGACATAAATACTACAAAGTTTTTAGACTGTTTGATACTGACCATATGTTTTCACTGCGTTTGGACATCTGCAGGCACATTAGCTAACTACAACATTTCTTTTGATCATATCACCTCAATGCAGTGAGAAACACACTGCCTAGTTATTAAGTCTAATTGCTGAGTTGCTGTATTCTGTTGTATATTATTGACATAAGTTGGATTGTGTTTTTCAAATGCAAAACCTTAATAAATTCATATTCAGTTTCAGTTTTTAAGTAATCAGCATATTATTTTATAAAATATTTATCAGCATTTCCTTGATAAATTTCTTGATAATTTCCTTGATTTTTGTTTACAAAAATTCCATCCTAAACCAGTACCCAGAAATATTTTTGATTTAATTTCTTTTATATTACTGAACCTTGCTATCAGTGGGCTGGTCTGATGAATATATCACCAGCTGGTGACTTCAGTGCAGGAGTGGAACTGGCTGCAGGAAGCAGCTGATTAAAAGGTGCATTTCATGAAGGAGGTAGAAAAATGCTTGTATGTAAGCATAACAACAGTGTTGTAGATAAGACAGAAAGGGCGTGGTTTGCATGAATTTGAGAAAAGCTGCATGAAGGAGCCTGCTCACCCTATGTGTAATCAGATTTAACTGAGGCTATCCTCTTGTTAAGCCATACCTGATGTTTTAATCACCTCATGATTATAATATGACAAGTTTGAACCAGCAAGCCAAATAAGCACCACGAATACTTCATTGGGACTAGAAGAGTACTCAATTTTTGTTCTAAATTTCAAGATGGAGTGCATTGTTTGCATATAAGTGCTGTTTAATAAAAATAAGCACAATAAGAAAGCTATTAATTAAAATAATGAGGGAAGGCTTATTAGTATCAAAGTGAGCAAATGTCAGAATTGAATTTTTGTATTATATACATTTAGTGATTTTAAAGCTATCATGAAACTAGGAAGAGAACTGTAGTTGGGAAATAGGAAAGCACAACTACTTTCATTTATTCTGTTCAACATTCTCTCTTGAGATTGTTCACAATGCAGCACTGGTTTCTTGTAAACTTCTTTTGATTGTTCTGCATGCTATTAAATACTTTAGACAGAACCAGACTAAAAATAGACAAACATACATTCTTGTTATCCAGTGGCGGTCTGTATCTACTGAACTCTGACGTACGTTTGCTCTGATTATTTGCGAAAGAGGGCACATACATGCAAACAGAGATGCAATGATAACATTGTTGCTTTTCACATGTTCCTGGGCAAGTAAGGGATTGAGATACAGGTAATCTTCAGCTTTTAACAGTGTTATTATTGTTCTGTTTAAACCATAAATTAAGGTATTTCAAATTCCTAGATCCATGGATTACTTTTTGATAATTTTATTCTGCTTTAGAAACAAAGGTAGGCATATCTTAATGTTTCTGTTGTTAAACAAGAATATAACATGCTTTAGTCTAGAAAACTGCAGGTAACTTATGTCACTATTTTTCATATTGTATATTTCAGTAGAAACTCTGGTTCTGCGGGTATATGGCTTAAATATAATGTTTGATTATTTGAGTTTAAAGATTACTTATGCTTTTCCCTTAAGATTAAAAGCAATTTCATTAATGGACAATTAATTAAAATGGAAGCACTACATAAGCAATGCAAGGTAAGGAGTTGTCTCAATGTTTAAAATTTATTTCTGAAGGATGCCCCCCCCCCCCACTTGCTAGCTAGAACTTCTGAAAACATACTACCTTAAGAGTACAGGGAACATTTTGGTTTCTAGCAAAACAAAGTATTGCCTTTACTATGAGGTAGTACATCTAATGAGTTGCATATTTAATCAGTAGGTTCTGCCCACCATAAATAAGACTGGTATAGGTTCATCAGTCATTTCTAGGCTAACTACCACAGGAGGTCTTTTTAAGCCAAGTCATGCTTCCCCTGGTGAGAACTAAATTCTATACCCTGTGTCTGTGAGAGACACACCTTAACCATTATGCAAACCCTCAAATCCCTTTAATAATGTCCATTTGTTAACTGCGTTGGTCGACTATGCACACAATTTCTTTCCAGCAGCGGCTCTAGAGCAATGTTTGCGTAAGTAAGTTGCACAAGTTCACATGGTATGCAAATGAGGGCCGAGGAAATCAGAGCATGTACCATAGAAACTACATGTCATGACATTAACTCTCTGCATCATACTTCCAGAATATTCAGTTCTGCACTTCTGTCATTTTTCTGAGTGTATTTCAGTCACTGATCATGATCTCTGCATATTGGGGATATATACTAAAGAAGTAATATCTTTATGTTTAAAATGTTTATGGGCATGCAGTTGTAGTTATATAATGGCCCATTTTTTTCCGTGCAGATGTTCATATTACTTAAGCACATCTTCAGTAGAGTTGCAGGGTAAGTGAAGGGAAAATTTCCATTTTTTGTGGAGGGTGCAGGGGGGTTTGCCCCCTGCATATACTCTTTTATTTTCTTTTTCCTTTTGTTTTTATTTGTTATTTGTTTTTGTTTTTTTATTCATACTCGAAGTTCCGTAACTTCGGACATTTGTGTTCGAACATATGTCAGTCGAAGGTACGGAATTTTGACTATGTAATATAGACCCTTTAAAACAACAGTGATAATGTTTACAGTTTTTATGACAGAAAATAACTTCTGCAAAGTGGAGATTTTAGTGATCTTAGTAATACATATACAGAGCAATTAGATTTTTTTTTGGGGGGGGCACATTGATACATGCACTATAATGCAAGAGACAGAATTAGATTTAAATAAGAAAACTGAAGAAGCTGAAGTTAAGGATTGCTGCTGTGACTGACTGTGAGATGATAAATAAGGTTGTGTCATTAAATAGGTGATTCTCTTGGCTTCTACTATATAGGAGTCAATTGAATAATGTAGTGACTGGAGAAACAGAACATCTTTGTAGAAAACTAAAACACCTGATGTAAAAGAAAATAAAAATAAAAGAAGAGTGAAATTGATAACAATGTGAGCAATATGGCTGATAAAATGGATTATAATGCATTTAGTTTAGAAAAGGCAAAAATGAACAAATATACAGATGTAGAAAAATCCCCTTTCTTCACAGCTGCAAAGAAAGCACTTGAATTGTTTATGAAAACAACAGGGCTAGAAACTAACATCTATAGGATATACTGGGTTATTTGGCACTTAGCACATGTAGCAAATAAAAAAGAGATTAGGACATGTGTTTATTTAAGTAAATAATTGTAAACATGTGAGCATGAATAAGAGATTATGAAAATGTATTTATTTATGTATGTATGTATTTATGTATGTAAATAGTTGTACCATGCAAGTGGGCTGGTCCAAGGATCATTTTTAGGCATTATACAGGTCAAAGGCATCACATCAATTACAGACCCATAAGTCTAACCAACTTTATATGCATAGCCAAGGGAAGACCTATCATGGAATTAATCAATCAGCACATAGAGAACATCCAAACACTGGACTTATCTTAGTATGGATTTGTCAAGGCCAGGAGTTGCTTACTTAGCCTAGTGGATTTGAAAAGGTCAACAAAGCAATGGATAAAGGCAAAATGGTATCCACCACAAACCTCGACCTGGCCAGAGCTTTTGGCATAATTCCTCACTCAGGCATAGTAGAAAAGCCAAATAAACTGGGGATGAACTGATATGTCACCTGGTGTATTGCCAACTAGATCACAGATAGGACAGAGATAATCAAAACAGATGAAGCTACCTCCACAAAGAGACCAGTCAAAGTGGAGATCCCCAGGGGTCTGCTCTGGGACCTCTTTTGTTTGGCATTTACTAAAAGTCAATATCAAGAGGGTCTGGCTGACTAAGGTTGAAGATGACTACAAGCCATAAGCAGTCACTGAATCCCCATATGACCTAACCATACTGCGGGAAGGTTTGACTCAAATAAATTACTGGTGCAAAAGTCATGAACTGAAACTAAATGCCAAAAAATTTAATCCTCTGGAAAGTCATCTACCCCAGGGAACTACCATATTGACAATACATCCCTAAAAGTTTATCCAGTTATTCAGGATTTGGGAGCTTCTGTGGACAGTGACCTGAGTTTTGACCAAAATGTATCTATTGCTTTAAGAAAGTCCTTCTATATTGCACAGCTTATAAACAAAAGGATTTTGTTGAAATCTAGGGATGTCATTGTCTACCTTTAGTCAGCCCTCATTAGGCCAATTATTGAATATAATGACTGCTTTGGCAAGTATCTGTCCAGAAACATGCAACTGCTGGAATGCCCACAGACATCTGTCAGGGGAATGAGAGGAATAAATACTGATAGACTTCATGACCACAAGGTGATAGGAGACAAAATTTGATTTGCAAAATGTAATCATTTTCTGAATTTCTGTACATTTAATTACAATTCATCATGTTAAATACCTGAACTCCCATGCTATGAAACACTTCTGAGGTCTGACAAAATGTAGCAGACTGCAAAAATAATGCAGTTCACAATTTTGTTAATTTGAAATATAATCAGAAGTGCAACAAAATTATTAGGGCTTAGTTTGTTCCATTTTATAAGCATATTAAAATACCCTTAGTATATCTGGCTAGTGTGAGAAGCCTATTTGGGAAGATATGCTAAATCATGTAAATAATATTTGTGCTATTGTTTGTTAGCAGTTTCTTGACATACCAAGATATGGCATACTACATGACAAGCAGAGGCTTAATGTAATGTTCAAGCATTTCATGTAATTTCTTCATTAATCTGCTAGCATATTTTCCATCCATTATTTATAGTCAACTGTGCTGTTTGAAAAAGGCAGCTGTGGTAGTGCTCTTCTTGTACCTAAAGGATTAGATGTGACCATCTTTTGGTACCTAAAGGATCAGATGTGACCATCCTCTTGTACCTAAAGGATGCAGAAGTCAGATGTGGCCATCACAAGTATAGCTGAGGAGTGACCTGTAGAACAGCATCTTCTTTACCCATTATTCATTCAAAACTCTTTTTCAACAGACTTGTTTAATTATAAGGACTTATAAATGGACAATGTATGAATAAATGTGCCTGGAGGTAGAACTACTGTTGCTATAACCGGGCCTGATAATGCTGCTGAGCAACAGGTGTTTTTCCATAAATTTGGCTTGACCTTCCTTCACTGTTATAAATAGCTGCTCTCTCTAACAAATGATAAAAATTAATTATCTGTTTTGCTTAATGGATGTCACAACCGAATATTAAAATCAGAAATACTTGTTTAATTATGACATGACCAAAACCATATTAACAATGAATTTTTGTCCTCGTAGAAAGTACAGACATTTAAGCATATGATGAAAAGACAAGCATAACTGCACAGAGTACAAACCTATTATAAAAAAAATAATATTTAAGTAGTTCTGGTGGGCATAACAACAGCCTGATGAAATCACTTTTAGGATAGAACTAGGCAAGATGAATGCAGCTGGCATGGATGCAAGCTTTGCTCAGGAGAGAACATTTTTGGGAGGAGAATGTCAACAGTATGACTTGTACAAGCAAGACAGTGAAGGATAATGGGATGGAGTAGTTTCACCCAGAGAAAGCAAGACTAAAAAGAAAATCCTTTTTAGACCATACAAATCTGTATTTCATGAAGCCCATCAGAGCCAGATCATGGTCAAGTGGGGCCCTAGGTAGGGTAATGGATCAGGACTCCTCACAGCAGTCATGTCCCACTGGCAGCAACCCCCCCCCCCCAGCTATTCCAGTGTCCCATGACTTTGCTATTTCTCCCAGTTAACATAAATAGTTTTCAAAGCCGTCAGTGTGCATACTCATTTTTTCTTTATATCTACAATGATTAGAGATATTTAAAACTTTTATTTCAAAATTTTTGCACCAAAAATGATAGCCATTTGCTAAGCAAAGCAAAACAATATGGTATCACAATGAAAACAGACGACATGAACAGTAAGTTTCTCTGCCTTAAAACTCACATTCATTGAAAACATCATTGAATCCGACATTCAAAGAAAATGCATCTTGGCTAGTGGTGGATTAAATTTACCTTTGAGCTATTTTTAAACCATGGGTCCCTTGCACACATTTTAGGACCATGCATTCATGCAGATGTTATTTCATGCATTATCCTGATTGTATTAAATTATATTTCTTGTTTAATACAGCACCACTGGTTAGAGTTTGTTTTAAATGTATAGGTTTGAACATTTTTCCAGTAAGCAATAAAACAAAATATATGAACCAATAATGACAAAACTGCCCATTATAGAACATTTCAACCACAAAAGGCCACTCAAACTTCTGTTATTACAATCCAGTAATGTCAGTCAAATACACAATCTCTGCAGAAGTAAAAGTCATTTGAATAATTTCGCATTAAAGAACTCTATAACTAACAGTGAGGTTGCTGCTGACAAACAACTTCACATGTCACTGTTTCACATGCAAATTCAATGCCTGCTGCCCTTGAAGAATAAAGTGCCCATGTTACACTAAAAAAATGGTAAGCTGGTAATATTGCAATAAGGAATGGCTGTCAAACTGACTACAGGTTCATAGTTACTAGACATTTCAGCTTCCCTTGAAACTCAGCATTCCTTGAAAATGCATAGAAACTCAACATTCTTTGACAATGCACTGAAACTCAACAGTCCTTGAAATGTCGTCAGGTATGACAGTTTGGCAGTTGGTGCAGAGGACTCAGGCTCTAGGACCCTGTATTCAAAGTATAGGTTTTGACCCTGAATAAGTAAACCAACCAATGATTCCTAACTGTTGCATTACACACACACACACACACACACACACACACACACACACACACACACACACACACACACACACATACAAACACGCGCGCGCGCACACACACACACACACACACACACACACACACACACACACACACACACACACACACACACACACACACACACACACACACACACTCACATACACGCACACTCACAAAACACCTGTCTCATGTCCATAACAGCAGCAATAATGCTCAATGCTTGTCTACATCCAGAAACAGCTCTTTATAATAATCCATGCTCTTTTCTTAAAATTCACTCTCTCAAAAGTTTAAATGTGCATGCACCATACTAAAGACACATGTTCAAATGCTATTAAGTATGTGTGTGCATCCTTAAAAAAGAAATATAACACATGCTGCATGCATTCTTAAAGAAGAAATTTAAGTTTTGTGTCAGCCCCCGGCTAGTGGGCCTCCCGAAAGGCAGTGGGCCCTAGGTACCCCGCTAAGTCACCTAGTGCTGTATCCGACTCTAGAGCCCAACTAGTCTGAAAGGCATAGCTGATTAGATAAGTATTCTCCTTCACCTATACATAAGACCTATAGTGAATTTTGGAAGACAAAAAAATAAGAGAGAGATCTGAAAGTCTTCTGGATATGAACATTCATATTTGCAGGTGAAACAATTATCCCAGATACATCAAAATTAAATTAAAGAAGTACTTAACATACAGAACATAATTACAGAATGGTGCTTACCATTACTGGACTATGTCTGCTGACAGTAATACACTGTTGGTGAAACTTACCTATTTTGAGAAAGCCTGCTGGTGAAATCATGGCTCCTGACAGTCATAGACTAGGTGTGTCCCCCTGCATGACTTTCATATCGCAATGCTTAGTGCTTAGTAAACAGCACATACCAGGTTCTTAATCAACAGTGTTTTGGTTAATCTCATAGCTGCTGCAAAACTTTTTCTTTCTTCAGTGAAATACCGTCTAGGCACATGACAGCTACAGATTGGTCAGATCACCAGGAAATTGTTATCCTTGTATTCACTTGTCATGCAACTCTCAGCCTCAACAATTCCTGATGAGTTCCACTCATTATAAACATTGCAATGGGCATACAAGAGGTGATGAAATCTGGAATGACAAAATGTAAACTATTACCAAATAAATATAAGCTATTCAAATATAGAAATAATACAAATATGAAGATTATGAGGATACAAGATAAGTAAAATACACACAACACTTACGAAACTCATTCATTTCATTCATTTTCTGATGTTAGAACTCCGTCACTGTGATACGATGCACATCATGTGGTGTCTGAATGTGTGTTCATGCACATGGGTTATATCATCTTGCTCCTTGAGTAAACCTCTGTGACAAAACATGCATGGCTTCCTCAGGTGCCAGATACAGCAAGGTTCTTGTGTGGCATCAGAGGGAAAGCAAGATTTTCTTGCTTTTCCTCCATCAGGAATTTCAGGGGCACCTGCTGGGCTGATATGATGAACCTTTGTATGAGGGTGATACTTTGCACTTACAGAATGGTGATACAGCCCACCTGTGAGCCCTCTGGTCACATTCAGCAGAATGGCCTCTATTTCCCTGCTACCAGGCAGGAGAATGGAGGCCACTCTGCTGAATGTGACCTGGACCTGGAAGTTCACTGGTGGCCTCTGTGTCTATAGCTTAGGAGAAGCAGAGACTCCTCTCATGGCAGAGGGACAGAAAGGTCCCCTCTGGTCTCCTAGTGGCAGTTATTGAGACTGCTGACTACTAAAGTGCAGTTGCTCAATTTGCATGGGAGGCAACCTCCAATAAGTGGACCACCAGAGATACAGTCTACAAATTATGTCAGCTACTGGTATGACATCCGTCATGTAAATGATACTACACTGCACTACACTACACTACCTCCATTCAGGGTCTTATGCACCATTCCCTGTACCTTGTTGTTGCCCAGTCTTCCCCCTCACCTATGTGTCCACCATCTCTCTGCTTGTGTGCATCCATTGCTGCCCCATCTTCTGTGTCACTGCCATCCCTCAGATGTCTGTATCTGTATTTTGTCTATCTCTTCAATCTTCCCATCTGTCTTTATCCCTCTCATAACAATTCCTCACTACTTACTACTTTTCCCACCCGCCTTTCATCTTCTTACGTAAAAAAAAAAATATATATATATATATATATATATATATATATATATTTCTTGTAAAAAAAAAAGTTTCCCTCTTCTTTGATTCATAGGTATATACTAGGCTAATGACCCCCAGGGCCTATATAAGCTTAGTCATACAACCCAATCCAATTGAGTCCCCATGTAACACAGGCATCTATTTGGATAGGTATGTTAGTTGGGAAGTTGCTAAGGGTTTACTGGGGGTGTATGTTAGTTAGGGAATATTTACTGGCAGCCTCTATCAGAGACATTGGGGCCAGACCAGGGGTGAATTTTTGATTTCTCATCCAATAGTCAATGTTAAGTTTGAAAAGGGTTAGGGAAGGACTGGGTTACACATGGATGGGGAGCCTATTCCAGAGACTGGAGATCCTTTGAGACACATATCTGTCTCAACAGCATGTTCTATTTATATTCCAAACAAAGTTTAAATCCTTGGGTCTAGTATTTGTGGTTCTATTTTTTTTTCTGGATGTGGAAAAAATTCCACCAGGGCTGGATCTGAGGATGCCTTATTTGCCAAACATAGATCACCTCTCTGTAACCCATAGAACACTGAGTATAGAGATAGGGTTTTAAGTTGATCTGTATCTATCCTGGATTCTCTGTGGCATTCCATCTGTTGCATATGCCTGGTCAGGTATATGTCTAAGATGAAATTGGGTCTGAAAAACCTGAGCAAAGTGGTTCTATAACTTTTTTGGACCTGAGTGCCATACCCTTACTTATAAGATGGATGACATAGAACAATGTTCCTGCTATCTTGGCTATGTGTTGGTCAAAGGCCAATTTACTGTCTAATATGTTTCCAGATCCCTAACTACTGTGTCAAATCTTAGTGGTGTCTTATTGATGAAGTAAGAAACATGGGTGGACTTTATCACAAAAAGCATTTTTAATGCAATTCTTGGCATTGAGTTTTAATCTGTGGCTTTCTGGGGAATTTATTGTCAGTTGTCTGCAAATTTGATGAGCCAAAGGCCCTTGACATTAACCTTGACATCTGAGAAGTAGGTGCCTGACAGGAGCAGGCCCAGCACTGAGTCCTGAGATACTCCACTGGTAACTGGTCTCTTGGTGGAGGTGGTTTCACCAATCCTGAGTTCTTGGATTCTATCTATGAGCCAGCTGGCAATCTAGTTAGTTATCTAGAGATTTATCCCTAGTTCTGTGAGTTTGTCAACAATAGCTAAGAGGGCATTGTATTGAACACCTTAGCCAGGTCTAGGTAGGTGGTATGAACCATTTCTCCCTCATCCATTGCCTTGATGACCCTTTCAAAGATGTCTACCAGGTTAAGTAGGCATGACCTTCTTTGACAAAACCAAACTAGGATGGGTCCAGAGTCTGTAGGTTGCCAAAGTCTTTGTTGATCATTTCCATAAGAATTAATTTCATGGTATTGTATATTAGACTAATTAGACTACTGTGTCTGTAGTTTCTGGGGTTGGTTGGTGGTCCACCCTTGTGAAGGAGGATAACTGTTGTATTCCTCAATTCATGTAATATGCAGCCTGTTTTGAAGCTGTTGTTGAAAAGTGAATCAAGTGGTCCTGATAGGTCATGTATGAAGTTTTTCAGAGGCAACCTGGGATATTGTCAGGGCCCATTCATTGCTGTGCTTTTGGTCTTAATGCCACCATGACCTGTTCCCTACTAATAGTTGGGGGGTTATGCTAGTAGGGATTTCGTGGAGAGATGCAGCTGTATTTGTCAGCCAGCAGATTCCCTATGTCACTCTGCTTGCCAAAAATGGTACGATTAGCCATCGGTTCAGCACACTACTGTGTGTTACCTTAATGCTTTTGGACATATGTGTAGAAGGCCTTGTAGTTGTCTTTATCCTGAGAGGCTAATGTGACATCTTAATTGGCCTTGTTGCGTTTAATTAGTCCTCTTAGTTTAATTAGTGAATTCTTGGCATCATGATAGTTGCTTTTTGTGATTTTAGCCATGACTTTTTTTTCCTTTTGTTACATATCCTGTTAAGGTTAGGACTCTGCCATTGTGGTTTGTTTTTCAAGTTTGTTTTAGGCTAACTTCTGGTAATTACTGCACTCTCCATACAGCCATTTACATGGTTGCATAGGGATTCTGTGAACAATTCTGCCTAGATTGCAGTGAACTTTTGGTTTGGAAGAGGATTGAATTTTGACATAGGGTTGCTTAATATGATGCAGTTTGTTGTAAAATAGTTCCTAACTGTTACAGGTTTTGCTGAGGAAGACACTGAAGTCTTGCACTGCAGGAGTGCTTTCTGAGGCTTTAAACCATGTCTCAGTAATGACACACACAGATATCTTGATTTCCCAGAGGGAAAACAGCTTGTAGGTCCCAGCATTGAGCAGTAACATCTTTAGGTTTTGGGTTTTATTTGTTAATTGGTAGTTTTGTCAATTTGGCAAGGCTAAATAAGGATCTAAGGGGTGTATAAAGTTTTAGCCATATCCAGAAGCACAGGGGGGGCAGGTGCAGACCATCTCTGGCATAGCAGCATGGTCCATTAACCATGCCTTCTCATGCTGACAAATATTGAATTTCCCTGGAGTGACACCAGAAACTAAGTAATTATTTAAAGTCAATCATTATTTGTTCATACTGTAGCATCATCCTTGGTGAAGGTAGAATGCTGCTCAGTGCTATATATTGTCTGAGGAATGCATTAACTTGATTGCTTGAGTAACCTGGTGGATACTGGGTCCAGGTAAGCAACTAACTGTTATGTTCTTCTTGTCCAATCTGATGAGTGAGGCATCTGTGCCAAAGCCAATTTCAGCAATTGCCTAGGGCCTAGTGCCCTGGGGGGGAGTAGTCTGCCACAGAACTTACATTTACTCTTTAAGGATACATTCCTCATGCATCCTTAGTACAACACATGCAAATCTAAACATTGGAACATGCAATTTTTAAGACAAGCATGGATTTGGATTGATGTTACCATTCAAATGTGGAGAACAGGTCATTCATGAAAAAAACACAGATGTATTTGTGTGTGTGTGTGTGTGTGTGTGTGTGTGTGTGTGTGTGTGTGTGTGTGTGTGTGTGTGTGTGTAATGCCCTGGTTGGGAATGGCAGGTTGGTTAACTTAATCATGCCCAAACCCTGTGCCTTGAATACAGGACTCTGCAGCATAAATCCACTACCTCAGCTGCCAAACTATTATCGACAAGTGAATTTCAAGGACTGTTGAGTTTCTGTGCATTTTCAAGGAATGTTGAGTTTCAAGGTAAGAAAAGTTTACTGTTGTTCATGTCAGGTATGTTTTCAATGTGTAGCTATTTTGTTTAGCAAATAGCCATCATCAGTGTGTTTGTGATATACATTTTAAAATCCATGTTAGCAGAACTACAGGGCATATACTTGCCTTTGGTGTAGATGACTGTGGGTTCTACTCTAACATCATGTAGATGGAGTGCTAGTATTGCAGTGCCTCTTTTAAGGGGGATGAGATACTGAACTTCTGAGTGTGCCATCCTTTGAAAGAGATGCCATTAACTATAGAGCTGTAGCAAGTTTGACAGCCATTCCCTATTGCAATATTGCCAGCTTACCATTTTTTTTTAATTTAACATGGCCAGTTTATTCTTCAAGTACAGCAGGCACTTAATTTCTACATCAAATACTGAAATGTAAAGTTGTTTGCCAGCAGCAACCTCTTCATTAGCTATATTTCCCTTTAATGTGGAATATTGACTGATTTTTGGAGGATTGTGGCTTTTTATGGTTGAAATGTTCTGCAATGGATAATTTTATCATTACTGGTTCATATGTTTTATTTCATTGCTTACAGGAAAAATATTTAAACCTATAAATTTAAAACACACTCTATCAAATGGTGATGTATTGTACAAGAACTGTAATTTAATAAAATCAGGATGGTGCATCAAAGTATACATGCATGTATGCATGGTCCTAAAATGTGTGCAAGGGGCCTATGGTTTGAAAATAGCCCAATGGTAAACTTAATCCGATACTGGCCAGATGCATTTTCTTTGAATGTGGGTTTCAATGCTGTTTCAATGAATGCGAGGTTCAAGGGCAGAGAAGCTTATGTTCATGCTAAGTCTGTTTTTATTTAGAGACTGTATTGTTTCTGTCTAGCAAATGGCTTTTGTGCTATAAAATTTTAAATAAAACTTAAATATCTCTAATCATTGTAGGAGTAAAAAATAAAATGATATATACACTGGAAAGTTTGAATAGCGCTTGTGGTAACTGGGGAGAAATAGCCAAGTAATGTGACACTGGAGTGGTGGGGGGCAATGCCCTGATCCATTACCCTGTTCAGAGCCCCATCTAACCATGATCTGGCCCTAATCTGTACTTCATGCAGTGGAGATCCCTGTGACAAGTGCCTTGGGTAAAGTGTTTGCTTGCCTTATATGCTTCGTTCTTGAAGGTCCATTGGGAGTAGGTATATATGTGGAGTTTGGTGCAGCTTTTGGTGTCTGTGTTAGAAATTGCTGAGGATAAGTGTTACAGATTGTAAGCTTAGGAAGTCTTTGAAGTTTGAAAAGATCGCTTTTCAGTCCCTCAGTGTAAGATGGTCTGTATGTGTGTGATGGACAGTTTGTGTGGTAGATGTAGTTTGTTTATTCTTGACAAACTTGTTTGTAAGAGATTTTTGCCTCTAAGAAAATTGTGTATGCACATCATTTGCATATTTTGTTAGTTTCTTTAAGGATTAAACGGTTGTCTATGAACATGAGACAATTGTTCTATTGTCTCAGGATGCCCATATCTACCGAGCTGGCTACAGAGATATTTGACAATTACATCTCCATCTTGTTCAGACCTGAATTAGGGTAGGCTATTATAGTTTGAGGACCAGGTTATACAGAGGTATCCTAAGGTGGTCTCCAGCATTAAGGAGTAGCATATGATAGTGTTAAGATATGGAATTAATGCTGTTAGGCATGCAAACTGGCTGCTTTAAGCTTAACTCTGCACAATGCCTCTCTAAGTTACAGGTTACAGTTCTAATACTAGTTAAATTAGAAAACTTTACTGTCCAAGTGTTTGCATCAGTACAGGGCACTGCCAACCACCACTGGTCAGTGAGCAGCTCCTCACAAATGTTCCTAATTTATAGCAACCGAAAAGAAGCTGAAATCTAGCAACTGAGTGCTCTTCCTCCTGATCTGACTTTACTACATTTTTTCTTCCATCCCCATTTATATAAAGAATTAGGTTGGCACTTTACTGAGCTGGCATTTTTACTACAGAGCATGTTTTCTAACATTCAGAGACTTCCATCTTCATTATGAAAGATGTCATAACCCTTTTTGTAATATGTCTACCGAATATGAAATACAGACAATAAATTCATCCTTCATTACATTTAACCAAATAGTTTTTAACATCTAGCTTGTCCTAAGCATATGTGTAAACTATTTAAATGTGCTCCATTTTTTTACCTTGATAAACGGGATAGGAATTAATACATTCATATACTTTTCCTCTGGTTTGTAAACTATTTTGCAACAACCATTTGCATCTTTGTATTCAAATCTTTTTTACCAGTCATAACTAAATATGTAGAACTCTTTCTTTCAAATCTATTTAGCTAATGTTATGTGACTGCAGCATAATATTATTTTACTTTGTATAGTATTACTGAGCTCAAGTTAACAATATCTTCACCTGAATCATAGAAATCCCTAGTTTAGGTGATTACCCTTTAGTATTGTGTAAGCCAATCAAATTATATTTCTCCTTTGTTACTCTAAGTTATGAATGGAGCTATCATGGTTTATGCATGTGCTACATCTTTTTTAAAACAAAACAAGAATCTTGGCTGCCTAATTCTTTTCATCCCATAGTTAATACCAATGTGGATTATGCTCTGGTCTCTGATCATAACCACATTGTTATGTGCTTGATAAATGAATTCAAGAAAATCACCTCAAGAGCAAACCCTGAGATGAAATAATTTCTCAAACACATAAATCATTGTCATTGGAGACTTGACCAGAATCCAATGAAATTCATGGGACGTTTTCAGCGAACTAAATATATTATTAAACTAATGTCTTTCAGCTTTTCCCGGTTAGGGGTCACCACAGCAAAACTCGGGTCCGCTAATGATTAGCAGTGGATTTTTATGGTGCCATGTTGCCAGCCTGATGCCCAACCTTCAAAGAAGGCACACCCATTCACACACGCACCTACCTGCATGTCTTTAAATGTCACTCGACCAGGGCAGGACATGCAGGGGAAGACATGCAGACTCCACACAGAAGATACTCCAGCCAAGAATCAAACATCAGCATGCAGTCTCTGTCATCTTTTAAAGCAGTTAAGTCAGCATGCGTGAGTTTCACTTTGCTTCCATAGCTCTCAACCTCTTGTCTCTATTATCAGGAACAAAAATAAAATAAGCAGGATGATAATCCCAGAATCAGAAAAAGTTTTAAATTGTGGTTCTGATAACATACGCTGTTTGTAGAAAACATAAGTGTGAATCAAAGTAAGAAAAAAACAGATTTGTTACTATAGTGATAGCCTTTATTTGCTGACTGCATTGTACAGCCTTACACTAAAAAATCAACAAATTTAGGAATGAAAAAGAAAAAAAATTGAGCTAAAATAAGGGAGGTCCTGAGGTGTACTTAACGGCTGCTATTTTTGTGGTAGCATGAGGCAAGTTACAGCTTTTAAAACTGTTAGCTATTTTTGATGAAGTATTGTGCTGACAACAATGTGTGTGTGCGGCAATGTGAGTTTCACTATTAATAGTCACATTCATATATAAGAATGATATTGGAGTGGCTTGAATTGTCTGCTTGTGGATATTTACATTTCAAGGACTATACCTCTAGAACATGCTACCTAGGTGGCTGAGACAGTCCTCCACTGCTATTGCTTTAAGCACTCCCTAATGTGTTTTCTCTTTGATCTGTTAGGTTCAGTCAGCATAGTACTCCTTGCAGTTTACCATACATTTGATTATGTCAAAGTCCTTTATTTGTAGACAGTTTGTTTATGTCTTGTTGTGTTTATATTTATCCATTATTATCTCTTGTTCTTTTACTTTCTTCCACCTCCCCACCTTCAAAGGACCCTATTCAGTGGTCTCACTACCTGTCCTCAATTGGCCCATTTGTTCCATGACAACAGGAGACAGACATTTTTGATCTAGATAAGAGACTCTAGGCTCACTCATTCCTTCCAGAGAAACTATACTGGCATATCCCTTCCTCAGCAAAAAGAGTTAGGTGGTAGGGAGCAGGCCAACTACAAGGCCTATGGAATAGCCTGCCTTTCCATTCTCTAGGCTGTTCACACAGTCACTAGAGATACCTGGTTGAGGAGAGGAGGCAAGCAGGCTTTCACCTACAGATCATACTCTTGTGGCTCAGTAAGAAAGTTCCTATCCAACTCAGAATGGTCCAGTGTGGCCTATTCAAGTAGATGATACACCCTGCTGTTACTAGGTGGTGTTACTGCCATGGCTCTAGTAGCTTCCATTCCAGGATAAGGGAGCTGGAGTCTGTTGCCCAAACTCATCACCCCTTTCCCATGAAGCCTTCAGATACCTGGGCTGCTAATAAAACCACCTGTGAAATTGTCTGGGCTTCATCTTTTTAAGTAATGGGATCAGTGTTTTGTTTTATTTGTTGATATTTATTTTTCTGTTTAGGTTTAAACAATTGAATAAATGTGAACTTGAATCACTCTAATGGCACTGAATGACAAAGCATTGACACCAGTCCCCAAAAAATCTGGGTTTATTTAGCACTCTGGATGACTAAAGGAGCAAAAGGAAGGAATGAAGGTTTATCCATCCCAGGAAGGGAGGACAGTTATTGGGTATTCCCTGTGACCTCTGCATTGGAGGATGGTGACTGTGCAAAAGGAGAGCATATTCTAAAAAAGGGAGAATAGGGTGGGAACACTGCTGAACCACCATGGAGGTAGGTTGAGACATCACACATACCTATGGCATGCCCAACCTTCATGACATAACAAGAAAACCAGAGGGAGGGTGGGGAAACCAGGGTGGGCTTTAAAGAAAAAATTCCCTGACAGATGTCATACAGCACTGCCTCCATGCCACACTTAGGTATCATATTGGCCCCAGTCATAATTTGGGATTGTGTCCAGGGATGAACGCAGAATGACTAGTAGACTCTAAGATGAACATGCGGAACAGGGTATGTGTTATAGTGAAGTAGTGCTAACAATAAATAAATAATTAAACAAACAAGCAAATAAATAAATAGCTGTGAAATTGAACCTCACTACAAGGATAATTTCTCTCAGTTTTGGAGTATAATTAACATAACCCAAGTATTACAAAATACTTGTCATAGTTCTTGCTCCTCATCTTGAGAGTTTTATGACCACTTACAAAGTAGGTGGATGATAATTTTCTTTTTTTTTATGACCAGCTATTTCAAAAGCTATCCAAAGTGTTTTGTTGCTACATCAACACACAGGTTTTGCCATTTAAAGCTGGATTTTCTCAGCCTGGTTGGTAGATATGCATATGATCTTATTTTATTGGATTTTTTTCTGGATGCCATTGCTGCTTTTTGGATTTTTGTCAACTTTTGTACATCTATTTGCTTCTGTATATATTATATTTCTAGCTTATCTTATGGAGTAAAAATCCTTTTCACATTAACATCTGCAAAATGAGGTACGCAACAAGGATATCCTTTATGTCCATGCCTGTTTGCCCTTTATAGTGAAACACCTGCCAAGAGTGCCAGAAACTATATTAATGTTATTGGTATTCCTGTGCCTTTGATGTCCGTAATAAGCATCTCTTGTTTGAAAATATTACTGATCCACAACCTGGAACACAGGCAGATGACTCCTTCATAATGTTGACTGTCAATATACTGGCTACTGCTTTGTCTTTTTCCAGATGGTTCATTTCTTCCACAACTACCACAAGAATTGTTCCTCTGATCTGATTTTTTTAGTTAATGTGTCCAGTTAGTTTTTCACATTGGTAATATTACAGCATAGGTGAAATACCTTAAACTTGCCTGCATGAAACTTAATCTCAGGATAAATCCTTTGGAACATAATAGCCACTTTGTTTTCATTTGTGAATGACATGTAATTACTCTTCTTTGATTTTTATTACCCATCCACCCTAATACTTACTTAGTTAGTGTTACTCTTAATCCAACCCACCTTCATTTTCTTACTAGTCTCATGTGAAGGATGGAGTCAAAGACTTTTTGGAAGACAAGGTGTGTTTTTTCCATGTTGACTTTAATGCCATTGAGTCATAAAACGTGGTGCAGCAGTTAGTGTTGCCACCTCAAAGCAAGAGGTTCTCCAGTTCAATCCTCAGCTGGAGTGCCTTTTGTGCAAAGTCTGCATGTCCTCCCTGTGGTCGTATGGGTTTCCTCTGGGAGCTCCGGTTTCCTCCCACATCCCAAAGACATGCTGTAGGTGGATTGGACACTCTAAATTGGCCATAGGCATGAGTATGTGCATGTGTGTGCCTTCTGTGGAAGGTTGTGCACCGGGCTGGCAACTTGACAATGTAAAATTCCACTGCCAAGCATGAGCTGACAGGTGATCTGCTGTAGCGACCCCTAACCAGGAAGAGCTGAAAGAAGAATGAAATTACCTGTTTTCCACAAAGACATGTTGACACTTATCATGAACTGTTCTCCTGGAAACCAGACATGTTGAGACTTATCATGAACTCTTCTCCTGGAAACCAGACATGTTGAGACTTATCATGAACTGTTCTCCTGGAAACCAGACATGTTGAGACTTATCATGAACTGTTCTCCTGGAAACCAGATAGCCTTTTGCTCATTATCTTCTCCTTCACTGTTATCAAGGTCAGGCTTGTCAGTCTGTGGCTTGATGAGTGACTTGTGGCACTTCTTATGGGTTAACACCACAATGGCCTCCCACCAATTATCTGGTTCCTTGCCAGAGCTGAATGAAAATCAAAACATCTCTGTCAGGAGAATTGTAAGCATACCTTCCAAGATTTTAGGACACCAGCTGGAACAGTCTCAAGACCTTATATAATTTTTACTTTACCTCCTTGAATTTCCTTCTTCCGACATCCCTTGATATGTGACAGCTAGCTAGATGTTCTCATCTTTTTCCATTTCCTGTTCCCCTCTTCCTTTCTTCTCTTTGTTGTAGACAGCATACCTTTCAATCTGAAGACATCAAAAATCTGGAAAAAGGCCCATGAAAAGAAAGTACAACTGGCCAAAAATCTGGACACTAATTAACATTTGCATGTACAATAACGTAACTCCACCCAGTCCAATGCAATTGTGAGATAAAAGCATTCAAATAATTGTGAAAATTTTCCCCAATTTAACTTTGAAAATATATATTCAAATAGAAACACCAGGTAAATCCCCTTTACCGTATAAACAAAAAATCTTAAGGGAAGTAGTAGGCAATAGGCATGTAAAACGGTCTGCATTATACTTTCTATCCTACCACACTTCTAGCACGTACACACTTACTTCACATTAGCTGCACCCTTAGACAAATTCATTAAAATAACATTCATCAGTAACTGTAACATCATGTATAAAAGAACTGTGTACTCTGTTAATCTTAATAGAAAACTAAAGTCTGTCATAATCATTGGTATAACAACCTACTTTTGCTGTCAATATGTGAGTATCAGGTCATTCTGAACAATGGTTAAAATAAGTCTGATTCAGAAACGTTTTGCTCTTGTAGTTATGTAAATGCCAATGTATATTAGTAGGTTTGGTAAACAAATCTGGTAGCTGCTGATGCTGGGCACAGACTCATACCTCTAACTATCCCCAAATTGGACTCATATTTTAGCTCCATCTAGGTCTATCTTCTCTTTTGGAAAAAAGGTGGTGAATCACACAACACATAATGACAATAATTAGAGCCATACACTTCCCTAATTCATAGGATCTTATTCTGTCAATGTCTCAAATTAATTCAAATTAATATGTTTTATATATATATATATATATATATATATATATATATATATATATATATATTGATAGAATAACATCATTTGTGTTGGTGTGCATTTTATGAAGGATATGAAGCCTGAAACTATATAACTATATATATATATATATATATATATATATATATATATATATATATATGTGACTACAATCCTCTGTGATTTGGCAGAAATCCACACATTTTATGAGAAACAGTGGGACTAAATCTGAACAATTGAAAGCTATGTTACACATACACACAAACACACACACACACACACACACACACACACACACACACACACACACACGCGCACACACACGCACACGCACACACACACACAGACATACTCAGTTTAACACTAAAATCTCCATTACAAGAAACAGGAAAGTAGAAAAAATACAGTGGATGCAAATGAAAATGAGTATCAACCATGACATTTATTTTTACACACCAAATACTTGATAACCCAGATTTTGAGCTTGTTTTATCAACTTAAACAAAAACATGAATATTTAAAATGTTCCTGATTTTCAGCCCTTTCATTTAAAGTGAATTCTAAGGTTAGTAAATTAATGACTGACTAATCTAACTTATTTTTCTTTTCCACAGAAGGTGGTTCAAGCATCATAAATAAGATATAAAAGTTGAGACTTCATCCATTCACCCACAACCCCCTTTTCCCAGTTTTGCACATAAGATCAGGGTGTCACTTCAGCAGACAATCATCTACAGCTAATGATGTCCAATAATCTTTCTCGTAGTTGCTAAGTAATTAAAGCTACGTGTGGAACTTTTCTCTTGAAATAAATATTAAAATTGTTAGAATGCAAAGGGATCCTACTCAAAAACACACCAGTTGGTGCATAATTCAGTTACTTATAACTAGGGTCCATGATTTCTAAGTCTCCTCTAGACTGGACTAGAAGTTCTTCCTAAAGAACCGTTCATTGCTTACATTTGTAGGGCACCGATTCTATTACTATAAGTAAAAATCAAAGTTTCACAAACAGTAAGCAGTTTAACTTAATATTGTTCTCTCCGACCATAAGCACCAGTATTACATTTAGAAATAAAAAAAATGTATCAACTGCTAGATGCAGTTTTGATGATGTCAGATATTTCTTATGTTGTATTGCAAAACCTTTCTCTATCTTGGCCACATTACTTCATTAGAGTTCTACTTGTCTTGGGTGAAGACATAATCAACTCATCGATCTTGAAAAAGTAGTGCATTGTTTGTGTTTGTGTGTGTGTGTGTGTGTGTGTGTGTGTGTGTGTGTGTGTGTGTGTGTGTGTGTGTGTGTATAGTTAGATAGGATAGAAGCATTCTTCCAAATAAACACATAATTAATAGGGTCTACTTTTCTTTATCGAAAGCTCATTCTTTCAAAAAATAAAAGTACAACTCCATTTATGAGAAAGTGTACTTAAACGAAAATGCACTTTCATGCATACTGGTTCACTGAATGAGTAATATAAACAAAAAAAAAAACACACTGCAGCACTGAAGCATGCTACAGTGGGGATAAGGGAATATACCTGCTTCCCCACTGTAGTGCAATCTCAGAGTTAGTATATATAAAGTAGCGGGGTGTGGAGGGTGCAGGGGCTTGCCTCCCTGCAAAATTGCCTCCTTTGTAGTGTTTTTTTTTATTACCGGTTTGGTGAATTGGTATTCGCGAAAGTGCATATAGAAATGGGAGCGAAATCTAAACATATGGCTCCACTTAACCCGGACAATTTTTTACCTCCACCCACAAGAAATCAGACAAGGTCACCGACGAGAAGACCCAGCTGGGGACGACGAAAGAGAAAGTTTTCTGGAGATGACAATAGTGTGGATCGATGGACGAGAAAGTAAATGGACTTGTTTTCAACTTGTCTAACTTTGTTCTTACTACAGCAGAGTATACTTTGTTAAACAAGGGTCTTTCCTATATTCCCTCAGCAGGTACAAATTTAACAGATTTACTTTTAGACCTTAAACTCTTTGGCAGGAATATAGCTTTGAGATTAATGTACTCTAATGAAGAGTCCCTTAATAATATTGAGAATGGCTCTAGGTTAAGAAGGAAGAGTGCTTTTTGTCCAGTCATTCCAACACATGTTGTCTGTTTTGTTAGACTATGTGAATATGATTTTTATGAATTGTTTTCTGGTGAAAATCGTTATAAAAATACCTACTTTAATATGTTCGAGGATGAACATCGAGCGCTTCTTTCCTTGTGTGGAAATGATGTCCTAACTATTAGACCTGCTGATAAGGGTGGTGACATTGTTCTTTTAAACTCTTCTAGTTATATTGAGGCTATGTTAACTATGTTGCAGGACCCTCAGACATATCAAATGATTGATACCCCACTTCTAGACAAGGCTATGAGAGGAATTTGGGATAATTTATATGATCTCTTAATGTGTAGGCAAATAGATTATCAACTCTATTCTTATTTATGTGTTGAACATCCATTAGTTCCTTTAATAAAAGGTCTGCCTAAGGTACATAAGTTTTTGACATCTCCACCAATGAGACCAATTGTATCTGGCGGTGGCTGGGTGACAGGGACCATGTCAGTTTATATTGAACACCAGCTGGGTCCATTACTTAAAAAGATTCCTACTATACTTAAGGATACTCTCAATTGTTGGATGACATTGAGATCTATAATTGCGACTCCACATGTTCAAAATGTGTTTTGGTTACATTAGATGTTAAGAACCTATTTACATCTATTCCTAATGATTTTGGACTTGAAGTTGTTAGGGAAGTTCTTACCAGCTGTGAAAGTATGTCTAATGAAGAGACTGTGCTTATTACCACACTTTTAGACATGGTGCTGACCAATAATATCTTTATTTTTAATAGCCAGTTATATTTACAGTGTTGGGGTGTTGCAATGAGTACCCCCTGTGCGAACTCCTATGCTAATCATGCCATGTACCATTGGGAGAAGGCTTTTTTGTTTCATAATTTGGGGTTTTCTAATATTCTCCTCTATCGACGTTTTGTTGTTGATATTTTATTTTTATGGAAAGGTGATGAAGGTAGTTTGAATGATTTTGTTGCTTACTTGAACTCTACAACCCACTTTTTAGAGTTCAGTATGACCTCTTCTTATGTTTCAGTAGATTTCCTTGATATTACCATTCATCAAGATTGTGTTGGACTACTGAGTACCAAATTATATCGGAAACCCTGCTGGACGAATGCTCTATTGCATTTTAATAGTATGCATCCCAGGATGACCTTTTCTAACATTGTTAAGTCAATACCATAGACTGAAGAGAATTTGTAAAGATCCGGATAATCTGTTATTACAGTTGGATGAGTTAGATAAGTTATTCTTGGACAGGAGCTATAAGAATTCTATTTTAGCAAAAGTAAGAGAGGAAGTAATGGGCTCGAATGTCTTCTCAATAAGAAACATGAATGGTTATGATAGCAGCAATAGGCTTCACTTTGTCACCACATATACAGGAGATATCAGTTATACTGTAGAGGTAGTGAAGCACAATTGCATGCCCTTTTATTGGACCCAGCCACCGCCAGGATAGTTGGGAGGTCTCCATGTTTCACTTATAGAAATAGTAGTAACCTGAAACATATCTTATGTAAAGATGTAGTGGGGTGTCCCAATAATAGTTTGATTCCAAACAGGAGTTTGAACTATGGGACTTTTTCATGTAAACATTGCAGGATGTGTAGTGTTATAACTGTTGTACAGAATTTCGACCATCCTGTCCTAAATTACAGGTTTGTTCCTAGATTTACTGCTACCTGTAACAGTGTTAACTTAGTATATCTTGCATCTTGTAATTGTTGTACCTGTTTCTATGTAGGCAAGAGTACACGAAGGTTGAGAGACAGGATTTATAATCACTTGTACGACATCAAAAATTTAAACCAACAAAATGCATTAGCTAAACATGTGGCTAATTTTAGTACCCATACGTTTAACTTTAGGGTTCTGCAAACAGTGCTGATTAATGTGAGAGGGGGCAATTTGAACAATCAATTAGATTTGGTAGAAGTTAAGTGGATTTTCATATTACGTGCCCATATTTTTCCAGGGCTTAACAATCATGTTAGTCTTAATTTGTATTTATTTATTTTTTGTATTCATATAAAACTGTTTGAGCTTTAATTTCAATTTTTATTTTATTTTTCCTTTATTTATGCATATTTATATATTTAATATTTGATGCACATATGTTATGTCTTGGTTTATGCATACATATATATTTTTATATGAATTTATATACACATACGCTCATATAATTATGTTAGGATTTGTGTGTGTGTGATTGTTGAATATATATATATATATATATATATATATATATATAGATATATATATATATATATATATATATATATATATATATATATATATACAATTTCCTATTGTCTGCTTAACTTGGATTTTATTCTGTCTTAGTCAGCTTTTGTCTTACTGCTGAAGGGGTTAATTTGTTAGTTAATTAACTTGATTTTCCTGCTGTGAACTGGATTGGTTGGCTGTATTTTAAATCTGTTTAAATTAAGCTGTTTGACTGTTTTCTGAGATCTGATGAAGCATGTTTTTACATGTGAAAGCACTTATCCGTTGAATTTACAATAAATTTATTTGATTTTTAGAGCCTGGTGGTCCTGCCTTGTGTCTCTACCTTGAAAGTGCACTTTCGTTTAAATGCACTTCCACATAAAAGGGGTCATACTTTTCTTTTTCGAAAGAATAAGCTTTTGATAAAGAAAAGTAGACCCAATGAGTAATACATAACTATTGTCACAAATTAGTCACCATCCAAACAAGTAAGCCTAGATGGTTTAATGTTTGGAACCTGTACATAGGCATCATACCTGCACTTTCATTAGGCTTCATCCTCACAACTATAAAAAGACAGAGAGACAGGGAGATTGTATTGTGTGTATGTGTGTTTTAAAAATGCAATTTCATTTCTTATCAGCTGTATTTATGACTGGTTTTAAAACCACAGTAAAACATTCTAGTGCGATAATTTTTATGATAATATTTTAATGGAAAAAACATTATTAAACACACAATATACAGCACAATCGCATGTTCTTCCCAAGTGAACTTATAATACCTGATATTACATATAACACTTTATCAGAGTAAGTATACAAAGGTCCCCCGCAATAACTTTCTTTAGCAGCACAGAGTCAAAGAATTTTATATATATATATATATATATATATATATATATATATATATATCTGTGTGTGTGTGTGTATGTGTGTGTCAACAAGCCTGTTTTCAGTTTTAGAATAGTTTAAGGGGGTCTGCCAGAGAGAAGGCCATAAAAAAATACCAAAAGTATTTTTCCAGTTTTTTAGTCTTGTAACACCTTTCAGCTTGAGCAAAAAAAGTCTTTGCTCCATCTGATGAAATGCATTTAGCATCGAATGCTTCCATCTCACAAAGGCAACCCATGGAGAGTTTGAACCACCCATCCTCTGGCTTCAGCTAATGCAGATATGCTTCAGTATCCCAACGGCATTAGCAATGGAATGATAGAAACTACTTTTGCACACAGCGTTATTGAAATATCTTAAAAATCAATTCAGTCACAAAGCCCCTGCAATGGTGTGGCAGACCAGCAGTGCAGTGCTGGCTCCATGAAGGAATGCCAATACTGTATTTGTGGTTGTCCTAAAGCGCTAATGTGCCTAGTGATTTACAGTGGATATAAAAAGTTTACACACCCCTGTTAAAATGCCAGGTTTTTGTGATATAAAAAAAGAGACCACAATAAATGATTTAAAAACTTTCCCACTTTTAATGTGACCTATAACCTGTACAGGTCAGTTGAAAAACAAACAAATCTGTTAGGGGAAAAATATAAAAAATAAAAAACGTACGATAAGCTGGTTCGCAAATGTGCACACCCTTAAACTAATACTTTGTTGAAGCACCTTTTGATTTAATTACAGGACTGGGAAAGTGCCTATTTTCAGTGGAGGCCCGGGGATTATATATATGCAAGAGTATATGTTTCTGTATATGTGAGACTCTCTCTGCTTCTGCATCTTATAGTGTGTGCATAAATGAAACTAAGTGTGTGTGTGTGTGTGTGTGTGTGTGTGTGTGTGTGTGTGTGTGTGTGTGTGTGTGTGTGTGTGTGTGTGTGTGTGTGTGTGTCTTCATTATAACTCCTACCCTTCTAACAAAATGCAAGTTCAAAGCTGATGCTCAACAACTATCAAGCAAAAAAAAGAGAGAAAATGCCACTAAATTATGCTATCCATACTAACAATTTAGCCCCACCCCCATCCTTGGCATCAACTCATATTTAAAGTAACAGCCACCACCTTGTACATAACTGGCTACTCTAATTCTAGCAAGGTAGAGGTTTCTACATGTATGGCAAATGCTACAATGTTTTCCTAAACCCAAATCCTGCAAGCTGCCAGTAATCTTTGACCAGACAGAGTCCAAATTTGCTAAACTCTAGAGCAGATAACAATTACATGGCAAAAGCAAATAGGCTTTAGGACTCTGGAAAAGGTTCACCTTATAAAGACTACAGTGGGCTGTCAGGACTATGGCCAAAAACAGACTGAAACCATAGAGCCCATGCTATATGGCAATTGCAATTGTTGTTCACCCATTTGCAGGCTGAGTATCACAGTGTCTAAATACCATGCAGAAACCAATGTGTTTTACTGAGGTTGCCTGTTAATGTTTCCATCCCACTTTCCTGTAATCATCCAAGCTCCTAGCAGGGAGACTGAGTGTGAATGTTATACTTGAAGCCCATGGATTCAAGTGACATTGTGTTCTTTAATTCACATCTGGAATAGAGTGAAAAAGACAAAAATCTTCATTTTTAATTTTCGTATGAAATTTCTGTGAAATTATTCTAAATGCAACTTTAGTTACTGTTACATACAATACATGTCATGTGCATTCCTATTTTATCATATTATAGAAAAGATTAAAGTGCCCTTTGTAGGTCACAAAATGCCTGTATGGACCTCAAAGCCCCGAAGCCTTAAGCATCTTCCCATCTATCTGGCTATCACATCTAGCTTTTATACTTTTCTTGGATTCCTCCACCATTGCCTAGCATTTTTTTAGCTCAAGCTTCTGCTTCTATTTATTTTTCCCTCCTCTTTACAAATACTTGAATGGACCTGTAGTTCTTTAAAATAACACCAATAGTGCTAAATCAGCTTATAAATTGTAATGCCTTTTTCAATTGATATGGATATCTTGATTAATCAGTCTTTTTTAATCATTTATTTATTGATTTATTGGTTGATTTTTTTGTATCATTCTCCCCATCAGCCCCCTCTAGTCCTGCATTCTTATCCCATTTGTTTCTTATCTCCATGTCATCCACTTCATCACTTTCAGACTGTAAAGAGAGAGAGACATGTATCAATGAAAATGCCCTTTCTGTGCCACACTGTTGCTGATGAATGATGCTGGGATAATGAGAGTCAAGTGACAGATCAAAAGCATTCAGAGAGCCACAGGGAGTGTTTCTATTTTGGGGCTATGTTTTCCACCCTATTTCCTTGATATCTTTAAGTGCAGCTGTACTCCAGTGCTGCTGTACCCAGGTGTTAACTACCCATGCTGCTCATTGCTCACTGTGTCAGTGCATGTCATGTTCCTTAATTCCTGTCCTGCTCACTACTTGATGTGTCAGTGCAGACCATGTTTTTTAATACATGTGCTGTTTACCACTCACTGTCTCAATGCATGCCATGTTCCTTCATACCTGTAATGCTCGCTGCTCACTGTGTCAGTGCATGCCATGTTCATTAATGCTTGTATTGCTCACTGCCTGCTATGTCAGTGCATGCCATGTTCCTTCATACCTCTGTTGGTCACTGCTGGCTGTATCAATGAATGCCATGTTCCTTAATACCACTGGATGTGTCAGTGCATGCCATGCTCTTTAATACCTGTGCTGCTCACCACTTATTGTGTCAGTGCATGCCGTGCCCCTTAATACCTGTGGTGCTCCCCACTCACTCTGTCAGTGCATGCCATGCCCCTTAATACCTGTGGTGCTCCCCACTCACTGTGTCAGTGCATGCCGTGCCCCTTAATACCTGTGGTGCTCCCCACTCCCTGAGTCAGTGCATGCCATGCCCCTTAATACCTGAGGTGCTCCCCACTCACTGTGCCAGTGCATGCCATTTTCCTCAGTGCCTGTGTTGCTTATAACTTGCTTTGTCATTGTAAGCCATGCTCCTCAATACCTGTGCTGCTCACCACTTATTGTGTCATTGCATGCCGTGTCCCTTAATACCTGTGGTGCTCCCCACTCACTGTGTCAGTGCATGCCATTTTCCTCAGTGCCTGTGCTGCTTATAACTTGCTTTGTCACTGTAAGCCATGCTCCTCAATACCTGTGCTGCTCACCACTTGCTGTGTCAATGTATGCCATGTTCCTTTATACCTGTTCTGCTCACAGATTGCTGTGTCAATGCATGTTATGTTCCTTATAATAGAGAAGTACACTGGGCCTCACCCCATCCCACATGTATAGGTAAGCCAATGGCAATTGCAAGTTCTCACCTGTCCTTATTTACTTAGATGGTACCCAGATCAGTATTCAATCCAGAACCAAGTTTTATCTATGCAAACTTATTGTGATTAATCAGTATTTATATGCAAACATGCCAGAAATGGAAGATGGCATTTTCCATTCAGAAGCAATGTAGACCCTTACTACTAACTACACGTAGCTATAAAACCCAGAGTCTAAAGCCCATTTTTGACAAGGAACAAAAAGAAGGAAGACCTAAATGCATACTGGATTGTATATAAGGGAAAGAGGAACCTATTGCATGTCTAGTCCAAGAGGTTTATAATATAACCCATAGGTCATGTAAAGGGTCACAGTCCCAAAACTTATGATTAGCAGATTGGGCATCCCGTCCGCAACCTTGGCAGGGTTAGAGGAAGAAAGACCTTTTTGCTATGGAAGTAGCTGGATGGCAGTTTGAGTTTCCCTATTAGTTTTCTAGAAGACATTTAAGAATTCTTGGGAGAGGCTTGTGTTAGTATGAAAAATCAATGAGTTGAGAGAAGAGATGATAGCACTATTATAAGGAGAAACTAGGGCAGAATACAGGGAAAAGCTTTATATCTACATTTGGTCAGAGTTGGAATGCTTCCTCTAGGAGTTGCATTAGAAAGAGGAAAGGGTGAATATAAAAGCTGTAGCATAAAGGGGGATTTACTAATCACATAACAAAGTTACAGGTATTTTCAATGTGCAGCTCCGGACACATTCCAAAGAGTAAAAAAGTCCTTCAAAGCTATATAAAACCAACTTAGAATAAACTACATTAGTAATATCCAACAGCCATTAAATTCCCATCCTGTCCCAATTCAAATCTTTAATGTAGACATATCAACTTTAAGGGAAAGGTTACCCCAAGAAAGGATAGCAGACCCTAATACTTCAGGCCAGGGTAAACATTTAGAAACATACTTCTCAACTTCCATACATTCAAAATATCTACAATGGCCTTGAAAAGTAAGTACATCCAGCCAATATTCTGGATATCTAATTAACATATAATTTGAATACTAAACAGCACATAATTCTTCCTGCTTCCAGTAGGAACGTGGAATACTGCAAAAAAACACATTTAAAAACAGAGAGTGACAAAATGATAAAAATATAAGAACCTTATCAAAGAGAGAGCATAATATCTATCTGTAGACTTTAATTAATTATATTGTAAACTTCTGTCATACAATGTCATTTATTTGAGTATCTGAAAAGAAATAGAGATGTAAGATGAGCATCCTCTTTTTTGAAATTATTAGTGCCACTAGTTTGCTGGCCATGGAATGGGGGTTTCTGAGTACCTGTGCAGACAGCTTCAAAAATCATGTGTGACAAGGCAGATTTAGAAAATAGTTTAAAGGGGTAAATAAAGACTGAAAACAAGGACTTACCTCCAAAAATAGGTATATCATGTACAGGGGTAAATGAGGTCTGAAAATAGTCATGTTCTTCCAAAACAGAGGCAGTTGAGAGGTCTGTATATTTGCCTTATTCACTCACATTCAGTGTCTGTCCTAGCATATTACTGTAGAATACTGTCTCCCACTTATCAAACATGCAAAAAAAAAAAAGTAAAAAGTAAAAACTACGAGAAAAATACAGACAAGCTACAGTTTTCATTGTGTGATATCTTAAACCTATAGCCCATGGGATATATGCAAGTGATTCCTTAAGGACATCAAGTGTTTCAGATTTATGGCTTCTGAATGCCCATGATTTCTCCCTATGTATTTACGGATAGATTCAGGCCAATAAAGCAAGCAAAAAAAAAAAGGAAAACAAGGGCTGCTATTACTATACTAATTCTCAGTTATCACATATGGAATCAGTTTTTCCACTAAAAATAAACAAATCATGGATACATGATGCTAAGGATATTACATACATTTTCAGTGACTGTTTTGTTGGAATAACTACTTCAGATTATAGTACAAAACTCACATCATCATATTTCAATTTTAAGAACATTTCTTGCTCCTACAATAAACTATAAAATGTTGTGTCATCTTGAAAACATTAAATTATACAATGACCCACCATTAATATTCCAAAACGTGCATGCTGATTGGTCAGTGTGCCCACTGTAAATCAGACTTATACTAATAGAAAAAGGTCCAGTCGCCTGGACATTTTCCATTAGTATAAGTTTTTTTTTTTTTTTTTTTTTTACAGCAACAGAGAATGGAGCTCCAGTGCTGTAATCTCGCTATGTTAAATGGGTTTAACATAGTGAGAAAGCTTAAAAAAAGCAACGGAGATCTTCCTTTCCCCATTGCTTTTTTTAAAGCTGTTTTGCTATGTTAAACTCCTTTAACATAGCGAGGCACCTTTTAAAAATCAACAGAGATCTTGCTTTCTCTGCTGCTTCCACCCACAGCTCTCATGTACTGCGTAAGCATACGCATGCATCGTACATCAGAACTGCCACAGAATACCAGACAGTTGTGGAAGGGCAGCACGGAGGCGTTATACAATGCCATTATTTGACAAGTAAGTATTTTTTTCTTAAATACTGTCATTGTATAATAACAATAACCCACTTCTGGGTGTGGGTAATGCTGGATTTACCCAAGTTTTCTTTGTTTGGCCACTCGGGCTTTGCCCTCATGACCAAACCACATCAACCGTGGGTAAATCCAGCATTATCCACACCCAGGCATGGGTTATTGCTTAAATAACTTGTACCATGACTCCTAACTGTATCCCAGGAATGCTAATAAGTAAGCTGAAAGAGAATTGTACCTGCAGTGATTGTTCTAGGTTTTTTTCTTGCAAGAGAGCGATATGGACACGTGTCTATATTAGATAATCAAACATTTGAAAGTTCGACTGTCATATTGTCAACATCATATGATCGAACTTTTAAAAGTTTGAATATCTAATAAAAAAAATAAACTACACAAAACACCTACCTGAACGTTTTAAGAAGGGGGCAAGCCCCCTTGTACCCCTCGCTCTTTAAATATACCAACTCCGAGATCGCACTACAGTACAGAAAAGGGAAATCTTCCCTTTCTGCACTGTACAGAGATCTCTGCTACAACATTTGAACATTCAAAAATTTGATCATATGGTGTCGATCATATGATACTCGCAATTTTGAATGTTCGAACATTCAATATAGACCCTATGGACAATGCAGGTAGCTGGTGGGGCACATGATGACAAAAAATAAAATAAAAAAAATAATAATACATAGAAAAAAACAACTATAGAATATATGTTAACTAGACTAGATAAGAGTACTTTTCTTCATATGAATGTAGCCTGCAACCAAATTAAATATTGCAATATATTTCTCAGAATAATATGTCATGACCCTCAGCTACTAAAGAATGTAATTAATTGTTTATTACTGGTATTTTATTAGACTGCCCAGCAAGTCTTTCAGAACCTTTCACTCAGCTTTTCCTGACTTACATCTCTGCATGCAGATAATCTTCATCCTTATTTTCTGAAACTCGTCTGTGTCTTTAGAACCTGTCTACTGATATCCATAATAAATTCTTGCCTTACCATCACCAACAGATAAAGATAAACTAACTGTTACAGTTTTTATTTAGCTAAAAAGGTCTTCTGATGTTTTAAATAATTTCTTGTGAGTCACCTGCACTTACTTGGTATTCTCATAGAAGTAGCCTGGCACAATACATTAAATTATCTGACCAACAGAACCTCTATATAGTCACCTCTATCCTTTACAGCCAACAAGCAACCTGTACACAAGTATGTTACAGTTTGAATGATTTAACTTTCTATCTCAAGTGTAAAACTATTATTGTATATTCAAATTATCTGGTCTCCATTCCAATGTAAAATTATTATTTTATATTCATATTTCTTGGTCTCCTTTAGAAATGATCCCTCACTCCCCAGCATATATTTTCATGGAGAAGATGATTATTAAGACTGGTTATGTTTCTTAATCTTTTGTTTTTATTGTAACATATAATCCAGTTTATCCATATCAAAGCAAAAATTTGCATCCTAATAAATATGACATCCAAGAGGAAAAGATTTATCTCCAAAGCAGTAACTATGTTTTGAAAAAAAGCTCCCGCTACAAGTAACAGTGGCAGAGAACACTATACAATTTTAAGGTGAAAATGGATTACTGCATAGAAATAGGTAATACAACATAAAGGAGCAATTGATCCATAATTGCCAATAAGTCAGAACACTGTTTTTCAAAACCTATAAACATATAAAATTATTGTTTTACAGTATGTGCAAAATAGTGAAGAAAGGTATTACGAGCCCGTGGAACTAACTAAATTATTTGACTGGCAGTGATCTGTACTCAATCCACCCTGCTAAATTTTATTTTTAACCTACTACTTCACTTATTAACAGACTAAAAGTGAAAATGTTACTCATTTGATGCCTAAAGTCTCAGGTCTTTCACGGTTTTATCATGGCAGCATGTAATAAATAGTGAGGAATCTTGTAAAGTGACCTATAAATATATATTTCAGCAGCATTCAATTTACTTCAGGCAAGGGAATCAGTCTTGGTTTGTAGAGGAAACTTTTAAGCTGGATTTCAAATGTAATACTGTCATGTGTATACTGCCAATGATACCTTTCCTATTACTAATGTATCTTTTTTCAGTCTTCCCTTGACCATTGATGATTCCTCCTGACAATTGTATTGATCCATTCAATCCAGCTAGGTGACAACCCTACAGCTGGTGATAGCCCTACAGGTAATTTATTCCTGGGGACAAAGTTTTGGCATACTGGGTGTGGAGTCCTCATCTGTAAGACAAACACCTCTTTATCATCATAGGTCTACATCTGGGATGCTATCAGTAGGATGGTTTGGTTGTTAGTGGCAGTGCGGTTGTGGATTAGTGTAAGGGCCACACTGTTTACCTCATAGCACAAGGTTACCTAGGACTGTGCATTTGACCACATACATATTCTTCCAGTCCCTTCAAAAAGAGGCAAGTAGGTAAAGCTTCATCATTCCATTCACACTCCAACTGACACCCAAGTACAAGAGCCACCTGTTGGAAGAAGGTTGCCTAGTTCATAGTCAGGGCTTTATCATTTTACACCAAACAGGCCTGCTCATACCGTACCCATTATTACTATGACCTGTTTTACTTTGTTGCATCAGTTCTATATTATACCTTGTACATTATAATTTAAGTTACTTTTATCTGCATTGCTGTCCTCTTTTATTCTTTAATTTTATAAGCTATAGTCTGCATTATGTATATATCACTGTTGATATGCATGGAGTATTTTGTTGTGTATATTTCATGTTTCCTTTAATTCATAACAAGATCATATGAAAAAAAATTCTGTTATCATCCGTTTCTTCTACCTGTCAAATAAATGAATACAAATACTGAACATACATACTTTATGCACACATGTAACAATTTCATCTCAGCCAAGCTTGTATGTTGTTAAAAGGTCATTAGCAGTACTCAAATACTATGTAACCTTCTTTTGGTACACTAATTACTGACAACTATGTAAGCCATGATGTAAACCATGAGTTAAGAGTGGGTTTGTGTGCTTACAGAAAAAACAGAGAAACTGACCAGAGTTTCCAAAATATGTATTCCAAGAGCAAAAGTGGCACTTCACAGGGTATGCCAGTAAATGTATCATTCACTATATAAAGGACACTTGACTAACCCAGAATTCAGTGTTAATTATTTAACTAATTAATGTCTTCAGCGGAAAAACAGTATATAAGCTCTTTGATTCTATAGCATCAAAATGCAAAATATAAGCAGCTTTAATTCTTAACAAAATGTTATGGCTATGCTCAATAGAAAAATGTGTAAAATTCAGACATCTCAAAAACATGGAGGAGGTTAAAACACCATTATGTACTTATATAAAAAGGTTGGGCAGCACTGTTCAGAGTGTTATGATTTTGACACCCTCTACAATGTTCTTACTGCAAGAGTTTTGCTTACATAAAATTGATTATGTCTAGAAGTGATGGCATAATTAACAACAGTTGCTAAGTAGCAGAAATTTCTTTCCTTCTTTCTTTCTTTCCCTTTTGTTGACTGGGTTTGTCCCCAGTGGACCAGCGGCCTATATTCCAATAAGATTCTATTCATACTGACTGGGGGAAATTTGACCAAGACACTAGGGAACTTTTCCTTCTCTTTTTGATAAGTACTGTAGCATCTTTAATGGCAACCTTATGTAACACCAACTCAGGCTGATGAAACCTTGGTTTAACATTTGAAGGACAAATGGTTGCCAAACATTAATCAAATGTACAATAATTTCCTAAAAAGTGATAGCACTAAACTACACACAAAATGATATCTACATGGAAAGGTCTACGACTTAATGTAACATCATTGGCACTTGTCTCCATTTCAGGAGAAGAATAGGAATCAATCTAGCTGATAAACATTCACTGAAAATTAATTTTGGGGGCGAGAATGCAATATTTACCTCAACGTATCATCTGCAGAAAAAAATATGTCAATATTTTTCACAATATCAGTAATTTTATATGCAATATAATAATGTTGCACTACACAAAATATAGAATTTATGGACTTAAAAAGCTGAAAAGATTTACCAGATTTGTTTGGTATAGTACTTCAAATATTAGGTAGTCCAATTGCTTCCCACAGAGCTAAGGATACAGTATCTCTAGCATAAGCAATTTGGTGAAACCTATTTGACAATTTTGAATTTCATATCCATATGCTCATAATTGCTAATAAGTCAATGTATTCTAATAAACTTTTCTTTACATATGGCAGAACTAAGATGAATAGTATTACAGTTTGCAAAGGATAATGCATTAATACTTGTTGGTTTCCTGTATACTGTTGTCTGCAAAACTAAATAACCTCAGAATACAATGCATTTCAATATTCTATCTCGAATAAGAAATCTTTGCAAATTATTTAATGCTAAAATGTTGTTGTTAAAATGCTGTAAAATGTTATTATATATACCAAATGGTCTGTCACAACTAAATAATTTACCATCTATAAAAATATATATACTTATCATAACAATATAACAAACTACAAGACAACCTATCAAAAGTCTAGTAAGTGATACTGGTTTTATACTGCAGCTTTATAATTATTAGCATTATATGATAGATCAGAGATATCATGTACAAATTGTGTGTCCAATACTAAATGACAAGATTGAGTAACTCACTGCTTCTTCTGATATTTATGTTACTTGCTTATATATTCATTTATTTATTTAATTTGTTGACTTGGCTAGGCTGTCTGGACCTAATAGAACAGGCCTCTTTTCAGCAGTGACCTGTGAAGAAAAGCCCTATGAACTGAAAAGTACTAACAGTGGCATTACATTACACAGTAACATACGCAGCTCTGAAAAATAGACACGCATATATTAAGTAGTGGGTCCCCGGGGAGGGCCGGTAGATGATTATCTAGAATTCACTGAATTGAAGTGGCAAATTAAATTAGATGCCTATCACCCCCCCAGGACTGAATGATAGAATTTCTATGTCCTCTCTTTTGAGGCTGAAATCTATGTTTATGGTATGAATATTTTGTAGTGTAATGTAAACTTTTTTATACCATAAACCATTCTTTTATAAGTGGCGATATGCAGGGATTCTAGATTGACTTAGTTGTTACTATTTTCATATACACACATATATTTTGTACATGCACATATTTTGTCTGTTTGTATGTCTTGACATTGGATTTATACATCCTTAGTGAATTACCAGGAAGTGATGTAGAGATAGTTAGTTACTTGATTGGTTAGGAGCACTATTGAAACTTGGTTAGCCACCACTTTTATATTCTGATGAAGTCATTTACCTGACAAAAGCGCTTAATTATTGGATTGATGGAAGTTTGTTTTTCTTATTTGGGAGCTGTTTGTAACCAGAATGTTTTTACTGAACTTTTGGATTACTGGAAGTTCATTTGTGGTTTCTCTGTGAGTTATATGTAACCAGAACGTTTTTACTGTCTTGAGGCATTTTACATAAAGTACCTTGGTTATACATCTCAGACTCGTCTTTGTGCAGTGCCTTACGTCTGTACTTTATTTGGTTTGTGCTTGTTGTTTCGCCTTCATTCAGTGTGTCACTATGGACGTAAGAGGTCAGCTGTTCAACACAGATGGAGCCGATTTATAGACCGTACTTAGGTCTGTCTCTGCATTAGCTCAAACAGTGACTGAGTTATCTAAAAAAAGTGGATAAGATCATTAATGACTCTGTGGGTTTGAATCAGAGAACCCCTATTAATACACAGTCAACTATTTGTTCTACCATTCCTCCCGGTCAGGGAACCAGCTGTCACAATGATGTTGGCGAGGGAGGGACTAACCCTAATCCAATCAGCGGTTCTGTTTCGCAGACTCGTAATTTGCATGAGCCACAGCATGATGACAATGCTAACACCTCTGTGGAACATTGGCTAAAGACTGAGTTTGGCCTTAACTATGCGAGAGACACTACGGCCGCGAACCATGGAACCTTAGATCAACAATTGTTTTCTTTTAGAGGATTATTATTTAAATATAAGAAACTTCAATTAGAAAATGAATACTTACTTGAATGTGTAAAACAGGAACAAATCCCTAAAGGTCTACGTACGTGGAAATATCCGACTGGCCTACAGAAGGACTCGCATTTATATAAAGAACTGTTGCAGTTCTTCAATAGACAAGGTTGTGAATTACTACATATTTTAATAAGAGACAACAATAGAAAAATATCTTTATTATTAAGAGAAATTAATCAATTGGATGTTAGTATAAAAAAATGACTTGCTATTTGATGCTAAAAGAAATGATTTCAATGCTTTATTTAATGTTGTTCACACTGAACTGGGTGAGCTTAAGACTAGGAAGGAGAGAAAGTTACTAAGAGATAAGCTTGAGTATGAAGAGAGTAAAGCTTATCCAGACCCACCGAGGGGGAAATATAATCAAACTAGGGATAACAGTGGTACACAAATACAAAGCTATGATAGTGAAGTACATGATGAGGACAACATTGATACTGAATCCCCTTTATAACAGGCTCCACTATGGAGATCAGAGAGGTTAATGAATCAGAGACAGGGGAGGCAGAATTATTACAACTATGGGAACAATTCCCGGACTGCCCCAAGGAGGGTGAGATGGGGAGCATACCGGAGATAAATAGCCCAAGTGACTTGAACAATGGACTATGTACTATTGTTTTGAATGCTATGGGAGACTTTAGTATATACAATTATAGCCAGCTGGTAGTCAACATTGAATGGGCTGATTTGTTATCTAAGGGCATGAATTTTGTACCAGCAAGAAAGGGATGTGTGGTTGATTCCATCTTACAGCTGAGACTCTTCACTAGGAAGTTAAATCTAGCACTATTTTTTCAGGATTTTAACACAATGATGGGCTGTCTGATCCTTAGGAGACCAAGCACATTTTATCCCCCAAATCACCCTTTAGTTCAACTTTTTGAAGGGCTGTGTGAGGCTGACATCAGAAAACTATAAGATAAAAGGAATAATTCCATTGGTATGGAAAACCTTAATATTGGTGAAACAGCCATTCTAAAAGAAATTCTTCAACAGCACAATGTTAGATTTATGAAATCAGACAAGGGTGGGGGTATTGTTATAATGAATACAGATGACTACAATAGTAAAATGTTTGAACTACTTTATAGTGAAGTATATTTTGAGGCCTCACGTAATGAATTGAATCTAGCGTATCGTAATATAGATTTAGAATTGGAACAACTACTATTAAATGGCCAAATAACCCCAGAGACCCATGAGTATTTAGTGACTGAACACCCTAGAATACCAACAATATTTGGAGTGCCAAAAATACATAAATCTATTTCTAACCCGCCCTTACGGCCTATTGTAGATGCTAAGGCCTCAAAAACTTTTAGCATAGCCAAATTTGTTGACAACAAAGTGAAAAATGTTCTTGGAAGCTGTAATACTATAATTAAGGACTCATGGGACTTTCTCAGAAACGTTGATCAGAGTATGTTTGACAAGAATCTTATCCTGGCCACTATTGATGTATGTGACCTTTTTTCGGTCATTCCACATCAATTAGGCCTGGAGTGGTTCTACGAATATTTATGTATTAACACCACACTTAATCATGAGACCATTCTTACAATTCGGACAAGTATGAAAACTGTATTAGAAAACAATTTTCTCACTTTTGAGGGACACTTGTTTAGACAAAGACAAGTTGTTGCAATGGGTGCATGCTGTGCCCCAATTTTTGCTAACGTAGTACTAGCGCATTGGGAGGATTTATTTGTGTTCATTTCTGAATACAGGACTTCATGGGTACTGTACGTGCGATACCTAGATGATATTGTCCTGTTTTGGAATGGTACTGAACAAGACCTGAATAGGTTTTTCTCTTATATTAATGGTACTACCAATGTTTTGAAATTGACTATTAAAAAAGAATTAGATTTTGTCAACTATTTGGATGTTACCATTAGGAAAGATTATATCAATAATTGCTTTATGTCTCAGTTATATAGAAAACCAACTTATTCAAACACACTATTACATTTCACTAGTGCACACCCATTGCATCAAAAGAAAGCCCTTGTCAAAGGCCAATATGTTAGGCTTGCCAGAATGGTCTCTGATTTGGATGAATTCTACAAAGAATGTGAAAAAATGAAGAATATGTTTTTAAGGAGAGGTTACCCTGAGACCTTTGTTATGGATATTATTAATGAGGTTAAACATAAGAGGATGAGTGGTTATTTTACCTCCCTATTGAGTCAGGGTAATGGTGGTAATCAGGAAAATAGAAAGAAACAAAATATAGATTTTGGATGTGTTCTTTCACTTACTTACACATCCAATTTTAATGAAATCAGGAATGTGATTTCTAAATACTGGAACATTTTTGACATTGATATGGATGTGCAGGTAAGATTAGGTACTAAGCCTATAATAGTATATAAGAAGGAAATTTCACTTAAAGGGCTTCTTGAGAGAAATACACATGGGTTGATGGAGGGGGGCATGTTTAAATGTGGTAGATGTTCCCAATGTCCCTTTATTATGGACACTGATAAGATAAAACTTAAAAATGTTGGATATCTAACAACTAATAAGAAAATGTACTGCTATAGTAAAGGAGTGGTTTATATTGCAGTATGTAAAATGTGTGAAAATTACTATGTGGGGAAAACAAAAAATGCACTTAGGCTTAGAGTCTACCAGCACTTGTATGACATCAAGCAGATGAATGGCAACAATGCACTGTATAAACATATTTGTAATCAGCCAAACCACTCCTTTAGACTTTTTATTTTAGAACAAGTTGACCTGGGTCCCCAGGGAGGGCCGGTGGATGATTATCTAGAATTCACTGAATTGAAGTGGCAAATTAAATTAGATGCCTATCACCCCCCAGGACTGAATGATAGAATTTCTATGCCCTCTCTTTTGAGGCTGAAATCTATGTTTATGGTATGAATATTTTGTAGTGTAATGTAAACTTTTTTATACCATAAACCATTCTTTTATAAGTGGCTATATGCAGGGATTCTAGATTGACTTAGTTGTTACTATTTTCATATACACACATATATTTTGTACATGCACATATTTTGTCTGTTTGTATGTCGTGACATCGGATTTATACATCCTTAGTGAATTACCAGGAAGTGATGTAGAGATAGTTACTTGATTGGTTAGGAGCACTATTTAAACTTGGTTAGCCAGCACTTTTTTTATTCTGATGAAATCATTTACCCGATGAAAGCGCTTAATTATTGGATTGCTGAAAATTTGTTTTTCTTATTTGGGAGCTGTTTGTAACCAGAACGTTTTTACTGAACTTTTGGATTTCTGGAAGTTCATTTGTGGTTTCTGTGTGAGTTATATTTAACCAGAACGTTTTTACTGTCTTGAGGCATTTTACATAAAGTACCTTGGTTATACATCTTGGAGTCGTCTTTGTGCAGTGCCTTATGTCTGTACTTTATTTGGTTTGTGCTTGTTGTTTTGCCTTCATTACGCAGTAACATACACAGCTCTGAAAAATAGATACACATATATTATAGCAGTGGTAATAATGAAATAAACATCATAATTTGTTCAGAAAGCAATTATTAGTAGGAATAAGAGGGCAATTAAGTTATCATCAATTTGCAACAATGTTGAGCAGGGGAATATATTTTTAACAATATTTGACCAATATCCCTTAATGTCTTTAGATTTGTTGTAGTATGAAATATATATTTAGTTGGAGAACGAGATGGTACATTTGAGACAGCGAACCTAAATTGATCTAGAAAGAATAGTAGAAGAAGGTAAAGGGTGAAAAAGAGCAGTTGGGAAAGCTATGGTTGATTATGTGTGTTAAAAGGTAGAGTAGCATTAAGTTTGCTTAAAAAACATAAGTGCCCATATGCATGGAGAGAGTTTATGGTGAACATTGCCTCTAATGTGGTATGTTTAAACAATATGTGTACAGGACACTAAAAGGTACGTTCTTGTCTTTTGGAGTGAAAACTGTTGTTGTCAGACAAGGTAGGTATTGAACAAATTATTGGGTGTTATGTTCTTGACTAATTTCAGTAGGACTAGAGTTTTACAGGTTGGCTCTGTAAATTAAGCATGCATGAATCTCTTGCATGTTTGAATGATTTATCTATATGGATGAGATATTTCTATTATGATTGTAATTTTTTTTTTTTTGGGATTATATAGTTGGAAAATTACCTGGATTACTAAATATTTATTTGGTTTATGAATTTTATGAATTTTATAAAGTAAGAAGCTTTAAGCTGGGTGAAAGTTGTATTGATTGGTCTATTAGCCATTTCATCTTATTCAAGGCTTGGCAACAAAATATTCTGTTATAAATTTATTCCTGAAAAGTTAGCATTTCTGATTCAAGTTATTTTTTTTTTTTAAATCTTAAGTAATTGATTTTTTTTCAGCTTACAAGTATTAGCGAAGCATGTAGCAAGATAATAAGAAGTGATTTAGCCATGGTGCATAACAGGCCTGTTGAGTTAAACAAGGTTTAGCTCTATATAGTCCTCTTCAGTTCTTGTGAAATTTTTATGCAATGTCGTCTATATGGTGGTCAAACTTTACATCTGGTCTACTGTGATGTCTAATAGTTTTGGTTGTGTAACTTCTACAATAGTAGTGCTATCTGTAGATTTGATGGTAATTGTGATCTGATCTTCTTGTGGAATTCAGCATCGGTGCATAATAAGTGGCACACTTGCCTTTCATGCAGAAGGCTGTGTGTTCTATTCCCACACCCGGTAGAAGGACTGCTGACACTACACTAATAATTCACTAACACTTTAACTGTCATTTTTTAAAATCCTCTACCTTACTTTATAATGTTATAATTTTCATTGAACTCTGTTTAAACTGCCCCATGATATGAAAAAAAAAACAGTTACCATTTAGCTACTACTCACTTTTGTCACTTCTTAAGAAAAAAAATAATCTGTTTTTGTTTTTATACCACCCTTAAACATGTATACTTCATTACTTTGATAATAATCATTTGTTCTGTTTTCAAATTCTGATAAATCATTTAACATTCCCTGCCACATTCTTTCCCTGCTTCTTGCATCACAATTCCAGTCCCCGTCATTGCTAATAATTCATTAATAATAGCATACAGTAATAACTCTTCAAATAATTTGTTTCTCCCTTTTTGTAATGCATATGCATACATAAGTATAACTACTACTCTCCCAGGTTTGATGATTATCATATTCATAAACTTGACATCTGATCCCCTCCATAACACTACCATCCCTGAATGTGTATCCTTAAAACTACCAACCTTGAATGTTTATCCTTTCTAAAACTCCATTCAGTGTTTGCACCCCACAAGTTTTCCAGTTGTTTTCTGTCATCATAACTATCTTTAATATAAAAAAATAATAAAATAATAACATCCTGAACTTGCTTCACACACCCTTCAATAACACACATTTTTTCTGAGCAAAAACTACCACACCAAATGCAGCAAACTGGAAGAACATAACCACCAAATGTAGAAAATTATTTTTAATCCACAAAGGTTAAGCTCTTTCAGATGTTAGTCTTCTTCAGAACAAAAAAAAAAATTCTCCTTGTTTTAAATACTGTTAACCAATTTTAAAAACACCAATTACATGCTTGCAATAATTACCATATCTAATTATCCAATAAAATATGCAAAAACAAAAAAAATGACACATAAAAACATTAAAAATAGTATATTCACTTTTTGCATTAATCACAAAGTGCTCTTCTACATAAAACTGCTGTATAGTTTACCTCACCATTTAACTCAGATGCATTGTATGCATTAAAAAAAATCTGCCATTTAAATTCTTTATATTCTAATTCTCCCTCTTGGTCTCCTTTAAAATGCCTAGGCACATTGTCTATTACACAAAAAAACTTTTTAAAATGAACACAGAACAAAGTGTGCTTATAAAGTGCAGTTTTTATAGCATATAAGTGCTCATACATCCTTCTCCTTAATTCCCTACTGGTTTTACCAATGTAGAATGATGTACATGCAGAGCACTTTGCTAAATAAACAACAAATGTAGATTCACAGTTAAACCTACCTTGCACCTGCCATATATTTTTCACTTGAAATTACCTCAAAAGATGGACCCTCTGCCACAAATCTATAAAAATTACAATGATTACATTTGAAAGTACCCTTATTTTGTACTTCTTTGGAATGGCATCTGTGTTCTGACAACTCCTTAAAATTCTTGGCTTTTTTATTGATGAAAGAAAGGCATGAACATATCATTGAATTAACCCTATTATCTGCCTGCAAAATTCTCCCGTTATTTTTTATAATATATTTTATGGCATTGCTGTCCACACTATGAATAAGTGTCATGGACATAGACCAATCCTGCACTACTCTGTTAACCTTTCTTTCGTTCTTTTCATTCACCATCAGTATCTTCCTAACTATCTCTGATGGATAACTCCTATGTACAAATCTTGCATGCAGTTCTTCTACAAACTTGTTCCAACACTGTCACATCTGTGGTTAACTTTTTTAATCTTAATAGTTGTCCTTTAATGATATTATGCTTAACATATGTAGGAGGCATACTGGAATAATGCAATAGACTATTACTGCCCACATTTTTGTAACTGATTGTAGATCCCAAATTAAATTCTTTATTTTGTTTGAATACCTCTAGATACAAAAAACGAATTCTAGTAATACTTAAGGCAAAAGAAAAATTAAGTAGTACTCTTATTAATATTGTCAATAAATGTAACCAGCTCCATATGTGTGCCCTTCCAAAAACAAATCACTAATACATTTATAATATAAGCCCATTTTTTCACTATCTTTCAACACAGTCAAAACTTTAGTTTCCCAAGAAGCCATGACCGAGTTGGCATAATTTGGAGCCATCCTGGCTCCCATAGCCACTCCTCTGATTTGTAAATAAACTTCACTTTCAAACTTTAAATATTTTTTAATATGTATTCCATACATTCTAACATAAATTTACATTCTCCCACTTCATATTCTTCACTACTTATTAACATACTTCACACCCATTCTAAACCAATGTCACGTGGAATGCAGGTATATAATGACTTCACATCTACTGTGACTATTAAATCTTCAGGTGCCACATATTTGTCCCTGATTTTATTTAAAAAATTCAAACTAATCTCTGATGAAGAAGCCACACTTTTGAACCAGTTTTAAAAGTGCCCTATCTATACATTTTGAAATGGGTTTGAAGCAGGTGCCAAAACCACAGGCCTGTAAGGTGGGTTGTTCTCATTTTTATGGATCTTAGGTATACCGAATAAACTTCCCACTTTAGGTTTTGATGTTTGAAGAAAAGCATACATAGATTTAGAAATAACCCCCTCACATACACTTTCATACAACCATAAATCAATGTATTTGTAAGCTTTACACATGTCTTTCTTTGATACGATTTTCTAAAACTGTTCATCTGACAACAATTCTAATATACCATTCACATAATCAGATTGACAATCACAGTGGAACCCACTTTATCCACCCTCATAACCCGAATGGAATAATAATTTTTGATAGACAAAAAACTTTTTTGCTCTACTTTTGTTAAGTTATAAAACTTATTCTTGATTTTTGTGTGTAATAAATCCCTAATTTCTATCTCATAAATTTCCTCAAAGGCTTTTATAGTGGGATGTAACAGAAGATTATATACACTTGGTACATCAAAATCACTTTTTTGTACATTAATACCATTACAAAACATCTGTTTCAAATTTAGTTTTCTCTTAAACCCTTCAAATCAATCAAAGTTTGTATAATGTCTGCCCTTTTTAAAGGGAGGAAAGTAAAACCTATACTCAGAACAGTTATTTCCTGGTCAGTTAAAGTTCTGCTGGACATGTTAAATACTTTGAAAGTTTTAGGCATTACCTTTGATAATTGTCCCTCCACTTGTTTCCCTTCCTTTAAAACAGTGGATACAAGTTCTGTGTGTAATGTGTACCTGTCATTTGTGGCCAAGCCTGATTTGTAGCTTCCCAACTATTTTTCTTTTGTTGTAATTGTTTGTCACCCTCCCGACAGCTTCTGTTGATTTGTTCTACATAAATCTCCCATCCTGGAGCCTCTTTGATCATCTGGGTGATAAAAATGGTTGTTTTTCTATCACAACTGCTGTTTCTGCATTGTTGTGCCTCACTGTAGCTCCTACTGTTTCCTCACCCTGCTGAACTGTTGGCGTATGGTCTCTGGGACTGTTAAAACTTTTGTTTTCCTCTCTTAAGGTAGCCCTTTTGTTGCTGGTATAATGAACGATCTCTTCCAATTTTCTTCTCTTTCTTTTTACATAAAAATTCATCGAATTGACCCACTCTTAGATGAATTTTTGTCAGAAAATCATTTATCTCTTTCCCACAAGCAGCCAAGGACATCTTATCTAATAAACCATTGATCCACGTACACAGTTTAGCTTCTTCTTCTTCAATTTGGTGCTTCCTTAACAGTTTAACAAATCATAGCGCAGCCGTTTGACATATCTCATTCCATTTATCATGGAATGAGCTGGAGTATTGCCCACTAGGTGTCTTTACTACATGTAAACCTTTAGGAACTCTTTTAACCTCTAAACCGAAGTTAAAAATTGCAATGTCCCATTGTAGTTTCTTATGTTTAAGTAAAGAAGCTTCTAAGTCAACAAATAACCAGTTTTTGTTTAAAATAACTTTTGGCATACTCTCTGGAACCTGAACACAGTCTATTAAATCAGCTGGATTCATAACAAGTGAAGTCATCATGCTTTTCACCATTTTCTTCCAACTATTAGTGCCTTCATTGAAAGAATTAACACTTCAGAAAATTCATTGTTCCTACTTGTAGAAAAATGGACTATTGGATTGCTATGTAAAGTTCCTTCCAATAAACTCTCTTCTTCCATACTGTTTGCTGGCTGAGCACCAGTAACTAACAAGTTGTAACACAAAAAAAAAGGAACTGTGCTCAAGGAAGCCTCCCAGGTAGCGTAAAACAACAAAATGAGCAAAAACTACCAAACCAAATGCAACAAACTGGAAGAACAGAATCACCAAGTGCAGAAAATTATTTTTAATCCACAAAGGTTAAGTGCTTTCGGCTGTTCGCCTTCTTCAAAACAAAGAAAAGGCATTTCTCCATGGTTTAAATACTATTAACCAATTATGAAAACACCAATTACATACTTGCAATAATTACCATATATAATTATCCAATAAAATATGCAAAAACAAAAAAACTAACACATAAAATCAATGTGCTACTATCATTTTTTCTCTTTATTTTTTCTGTTGTTTAAATTGCCAAAAATAATCTGAAAATTTCTCCTTTACTTTTTAACTTTTGCTGAACTACCTTTTTTTTAATTTTCTTCTCCTCTTTCCCCAAATAGACTTTTTAAAAATTAGTCTCCTTGGTGATTTCATTTCCTCATCTGGTTCCTCCTTTCCCCAAAACCTTCAAGTTTATTATCAGTAGTAACTTCCACTTTATCTAATACCATTACATACTCTTCTTTAACATCTACATTCTCTTCTCCATCCCCTTGAGTGTTACTGTCAACATTGTCTCATGTTTCCCCTCCATATCATTATATGCCCCTTCTTCACCTCCCCTCACACTTTTGCAATGCTCTCCTGTCTTCCTACATACTATCAAGCCAGAAATTTGTATTTTTATACATTTCCTGATTTCTGGTTTACAGTTTTGCAAACTAAAACCTTTTTCCACACATTGCAGAAAATGTATTTTACGACATTCATTAATAAAATGAGAATATTCCCCTCAGTAAAAATGTACTTTTGGTTGCCTCAGTATATTTACACCTTCTTTTACCAAAAATGTATACAATACTGGGAAAATGAATTATTTTTCCATCTTCATTTTTCAATATTAATTCATATTGCCAGCTCCAATTCCAAACATTTCTGTCATCTTTAGTTTTTTATAACAGTATTAGCTTCTTTACATAATTCATACAAAAATGCACAGATATCACTTTCAAAAACCTCATCCGTCCTGAATTATATATTGATTTTTTTTTTAATCTACATTTTTTGTCCAGTAAATAAATACACATTCTAGGGATACTAGTTCTTTCTCTCTTCATAAAACTCATTATCATTTTTACAGCAAATCAAATGTATTAAAAGTTCTATAGCAGAACGTGTCTCTGCCCAAATGTATAAATAATCTCACATTCAATGTTTTGAACCTTACTGGGATTATAACATTGCACCAGAAAACATATCTGTGACAGTACCACTGTTAGAAGTCCTCCTTATCCCCGGCCATGGTAATTTTTGCATCACATGCTCATTCTCTTTTGTTAATCTAGTGCCTGTTATAACTCCTGAAGCATATGTTTTACTTGCCATCTGCAAGCTATCCTTTCTTTCACTTATATTTCTAGCAATATTATCTCCCTGTAAATTGATTTAATGGAAAATGTTCTCATTTAAAACAGAGTCCTCTGCAATATCCCCCTTCTTTTTTTAGATCTATTAATCTCTCATATCCAGTCTACCTGACTGAATCTTGGTCACCACGATTTCCTCTTTAACATCCTTAACAATGTATCCTCAGTACTCCTCATCCTCCTCACAAACCAGTATCTCATTTTCCATTGACGTTACAAACTCCCTGCGCAGGCATCTTGATTCACTGTCCAGCCATCTTTGTGCCAAAACTCAGGATGTTTCCCAACTAATAAGAGTAGGTAAATTTCCCTGCTGCTCTGCCCAAATTTCCCTTAGTAGTATATGGTAAAATTTCAGTTAACCAGAACTCAAGCAGCAAGCAAAAAATAGAAGAAATAAAGTACAGTTTTCATGCATTGTACTTTCTGCCCCCCCCCCCCCTCAAAAACATAGCTTACATTTTAGAGCTTTAGAGTTTTAAAAAGGAAGATGGGAATAAATTCCCTCTCTCACCAACTGGAGAACAAGTCAAACCAAACAAATAGTATAGGGTATAGTATTAGTTAAGCCTATTTTTAATAGTAACTCTCAAGCAAACCAGAAACTATAGTTATCTGGCATCTATCAATCCCCATGGGTGCCAGTTAACTGAGAGTTTACTGTAAATACTACCTGAGGGCATCCTGCCAAGATACTACAAGCCTAGTGGTACTAAGCTGGTCAACACAGGATAAACAGTTTGTTGAAAAATGATTAGTTTCAATTTATTAAGATTTTGCAGGAGTTGAGATTGTGGGTGATATTGTTCAGAATTATCCAAGGGATTGTTGTATTATTGTCTGTATTGTTAAGTGATGTTGTAAAGCAGATGATGTTGGAGTCATTAGCATACTGGGTTACAGTAATATTAGGAATGCGTTTGATGCTTTTGTAGATAAAATTGGTGAATATGTTGAAGAGAATTGTGCCTAATATTGATCATTGTGGAGTACCTACAGTAGCTATTTTGAAGGATGAGTATCTCTATTGACATTTCACAGCTTGGGATCTATCTGTTAGGGAGCTGCAGATCCAGTGTTTCATGGAGTTGCAATCTAGCATGGATAGTCTCTTTATATACACATAATGTAGTGCTGTATCAAAGACTTTAGACAAGTCAAAAATAATGGTGCTGCTGTTTGGCCTCAGTTATGTAATTGGTTTACTTTGTTTTGGAAACCCAATAAAAATGTAATAATTTGTTTGTCTATCTGTTTTTGTGTTTATTTACATCTGTGTGAAAATCCTTTTATTTGTGTTTTATTTTGTGTTTTAAACTGTAAAAATGTAACAGTTTGCTGAATGTCTTTTTGGACCTTTTCTCCCCAGGCCTCCGCTGAAAATGGACATGTATCCAGTTGGACTATCCCAGTAAACAAATGTAAAATAAATAAAAATAAATAAAATAAATAAATTATGCTGTATCAGCACTATAATCTGGATAGAATCTATGTAGTCTGAAAATGCACACATTTTTAATTATTTTGTATGCTGAAGACAGTACTGCTATCAGCCTGAAATTTGTGACGTCTGGTAATGTCCCTGTTTTTTGTGGAGGATTACTGTAAGCTTGTTTCTAGATGACTGTGATCAGAGGCAAAGATATTGTGAGGTGAAATGGGAAGCCACACAAGGCACAAAGTATTAGGGGACGTGATCAGCAGATGCTGATCTGTCTTTGAGTGCATTAAATGCTACAATAAGGACTGGAGCACTTAACACTTCATGTGTGATATAAATTGTAAGAAGCAATTTGGTATTGTCTACAAGAAAGAGAACACTTTTTTAAACTATTCAACTTCAGTTTGAAAGAGGTACCAGATCAGTGAATGCCACAGCTTTCCAGGATTTCGGCTGCGAAATGACTATTCATGTGGAAGGCAATATTTTAGTCTCTTCTCTTAGTAATGATTTTTGTTAATTGTGTGAATCATTTAGGACTGCAATGATTAGCAGATTATACGTTCTGAGATGGTTTCTTTTGTCTTTGCATATAATGTCTTATTGAATTTCTTACTGTTTTTATTGGTGACTGTTGCTTGCTGTGTTCCAGATACAGCAAAAAGTGTTTTTTAAATACATAGACCATGATTCAGAAACAGGCCCAGGTGCAAGCAGCAAGGCTGTGGCAAAAAGGGTTTGCTAGTGCAATTGCAAACATAAGTTATTCAGAGGCACATTAGCTGTAATGAGAAAATATGAAAATACATTAATCTCAGCTAATCTGCATGTCTCCGAATCAGTCTGTAAATACCACAAGTGCTATCAGGCCCTTTTCTGCTGCCCTTGTGAAAATTACTTCCAATGTCTAATTCATCATAATAATCAGAATCATATTTATTGGCCACGTATGCACACGTACAAAAGGAATTTGACTCTGGTTTCAGTGACTCTCCAAGTATGAATTACATAAATGACATACATACAACTATTAAAAACAAGACAGACAGCATACATGCAACTAATAAGAACAAGACAAAAAAGTAAATACACACACACACACATATATATATATATATATATATATATAAATATATATACATATATATATATATATATAATATATATATATATATATATATATATATATATATATATATATATATATATATATATATATATATATATATATATATATATATATATATATATATATATATATATATATATATACAAGGTGCAAAGGGCAACTCAGTGCAAGTAATACTGAAATAATCTCTGAAAGAAACAAGTATTAACAATATGTAAACAATACTGCAGAATCTTCAGAGGCTTGGACAAAAGGATACCCCAACATAATAAGCTGACTTAACCATTTATGAAGTTGATGGCCTGTGAGAAAAAAATGTTCTTATACCTGCTTGTTTTGGAGCGTATTAATCTATAATTCCTGGCCAATGGTAATAGTTTGAAAATGATGGTGGCCTGGATGTGACGAGTCGGTGATGATATTTCTTGCCCTTTTCCTGACTCTGGAATAGTACAGATCCTGTGAGGAGGGCAAACTAGCACCAATTATATATTCGGCAGACATGACTATACGAATGTAACCTATTTTTATCATGATTAGACAGAGATCCAAACCACACTGTTATGGATGAGCTGAGAACAGACTCAATGACTGCTGTGTAGAACTGAATCAACAGTTCCTGTGGGAGGTTGAACTTCCTCAGCTGTCACAGAAAGTACATTCGCTGTTGTGCGTTTTTATCATAGATGCTACACTGGTCTTCAGCTTCAAGTTCCAGGACATTATAGATTCCAAAAACATGAAAGATTCCACACATTTTTTGGTTTCATTTGTAACCACGTTTGTGGTCTACTATATTGTTTTCCATAGTTGGCAGCAGCCATTTTCTGTCAGTTTGCGAAGGAGAGAGTATGCCAGTGTATACAAGTTAATTTATAGCTGATACAATATGCCATATCCTAGTGAGGCTTTTGGTTCATCGACATACCTTTGGGGCTGTATCTCTTTACCGACGCAACAGGAATCATTAGCTTGGTGTATATATGAACAACAGTGTTTTTTGCCAGTTGTTTTTGGAGCTTTATCGAAGTCACGCAATTATAAAGGTACTGTGGTTGTCTTTTGTTTATGACATTCATTTCTGGAAGTAATACGGTGCGTATGTTCTGATTTTGGACTACACACATTTTGGTCTCAGTGAGGTAACATTTTGCAGCATGGTTTGGGCCATATATTCAACTGCATTGTGTTCAATTTACAATGACTGGTACCATTACCAGCAAGGAGTAACAGTTTTTGGAACTGGTTTCATTTCATGGTTGGCAGTCGAGCCAATTACGACTCCTAAATTTTTCTAACTGTGGGACAGCTTCTATTGCAAATGATTATTTGCTACGGAACATTTTCCTTTGTTTTTGAACCCAAACAGTCAGTGTGCATAGTTTGTCGACTCTATTGATTGGATGCCTTTTGGACTATCAATGTATCTTGAGAGAGGGCTTGGTGTTTTCATCTTGGTATTTGACCATATTATTCACTGAACATTTGTGTAATTCTTGTTTATATTTCATTCTTATTATTTTTTATTATGCCATATAGAAGTTGATTTGAATATTTTTCATCCCTTGGACTTGGTTGAACATTTTGGGAGACATTATTTCTGAATGTTCTCCATCAATCCATCTGTGTGTTTTCCAGTTTTGGGCTCTCGTTATTATAATTAGCCAGTTTTCCTTTTGGAGCCGTTATTATAATCTGACTATTGATAACCTTGTGTATACTATTACTATAAGTTTATATATTGGTATATCATGACATTTATTGAAGTATGAGAGATATGCATATATCTGGATGTTAGTCAAACACATTGTTCTGCTTAGTTTTTCATATCAAGTGTATTACCTATTTAACCAGGGTATGATTATAACATAACCCAGGTTGATAGACAGTGAACAAGTTGGATCTTACTTCAATACTAGGCTAATTGATTTCGGGCTTCAACATTTTTTGTACCATTATACGATTGGAACAGTCAAGGTACATATGTGAGTATACAGTTTTTTAAGAGGCTGCTTAGCATTGATACTCATTATTGGTCTGGTGGATTATTTATATGCCCTGAGACATCATGTGCAATATTCACCATTATAATAGTGGTCATAATAAGCAAATGCGGATACATTGTTTATGGCTGAATACAGATTCCATTATTTACATTGACTTATTATATGGCTATTGTCTTATAATTGGTATAGATGTAGGTCGACCAGATTATGCAGACATATTGGTGATTTTTTGGTTCTAGCCGTATGTTAACTCTTTAACGTACTACTCAAGGGTTATTGAGCCACATCATTTCCTTCAAGCTGTTAGTCCATATTTGAGCTGATTGAGACGAATGTCTATCTGTTCATCATAAATTGGATATTCAGGTGATGTACTCGAGGACTATTATTGGTTTTGCAACATCAAGGTGTTTATAATTTTTTGTGGTTTGTTTTGAATAGTTTATGAGTACAGTGCCTGGCAGTATCCTATCAATACTGTATCTCTTATTCTTGTTCTAGATTAATAGTTTCTTAATAGGTACTGAAAGTGTTCTAGCTCTATATATGTTTGACCTTTTATATATAGTATTACTTTCTATATATAGTTTTACTTTTTATCTACAGTTCTACTTATAGTAGATATTGGATACAAAGTTTACTCATATTTGTAGGTTGTTACCAGTACCTTGTATCAGTATTATTGTTTACAATACAAAGATGGATTTGAACACATTACTACAAGGTCTTTCGGCTGATAGGGATAATTTGACCGTGTTAGAAAAATATGTATTAATGTGTGTATTAGCAATATGCTTAGTGCATTTAGAGCTTGAAAAGGGTTAACACATTTATTCTATTTCATACTGCATAAACCTGTACAAACTGCAGTTGCTTTCTGACCTTGTATTGTTAGCTAAAATCTTGCTTGTGCCTTGGAAATTTACTGAGAAGCAGGTGATTTCTGCTTGCGTTAGGAAAATAATGAATAGAACAATACTACTTATATGAAACTTAGACATGAAGTTCCGCTGCGCTGTGAGAAAATACACAGCTGTAGAAGTTATAGATAATTAGTACAAAGTCTGCTTGAAAATATGAACTGCAATCAGCATTTGCTTGTATCTGAGTTAGAAGAGTACCTTGAAATGTAACACTGTACAATAGACACTTGTAAATGGATTAATGGTCACCAAGGTTAGGTTGTTTTTCTCAAAAGTTTCTCACAAATCTAGTCATGTCAGCAGAAAATCTGAGCAACTTCTGCTGTAGAACAATGCTAAAAGTTGTGTTTGATTACGTCAGCTTAGAAGGCCATGTCTTGTAAAATAGTATAAGAATAAGCATACTTCCTGTTCGTAGTTAGACAAATCTTTGTATTTGCATGTTTTTGTCTCCTTGCGGCATGTCAATTAAAAGTGCCTTAACTGAACCTTACGTGTAATGGTCTTTGAAGTTTTTTCCTTTGACAGATTGGTCCTTTGGACCGGAAACCCTCACTTCGCCTTGGATCAGACAGGCCAGGTGGCTTGAAACCGTATGGGGAAGAAACTACATCGGTTCTTCTTATTTGAAAAGCCCTCCGACTGAATTGTTGTACAAAAGAGGCCAGCCACTTTCTGATCTGTGACTGAAGGATGGGTTTACTCGAACCAGGTGATCAATCACGAAGGTTCAGGTAAGGTGAATCTACCTTCTTTTTCTGTTTTTGATCAGGGACTAGATTTGTATTTGTTCTGTTAAAACTTTGTTTATAAGTCAGGGACAGAAAGATTACTGTCTTGTCATAGATCAGGGAAACAGAGCAGGTAGGCAGTCATTCTGAAGAGACTATAAATACATCTATGGTACCACGTTAAAAATAAGGAGTTATGTAACGATTGGTAGGGTAGAACAAAATGGGTAATAATTGTACAAAAAGGTCCCAAAATCCACCGTTAACTGAAGACGCTAAATACATGCAGCCACAGCGTGCTGATAATATTAAATACTACTCAAAATGGGTTAATAAGTATGAATTTGATGGTAAATTAGAAAACTCCTCGCTTGTCAAACTTGTCAAACAGCTTAAAACTGATTCTAGAGGTCGAGTAAAAAAGCAACGTCAATTAGGAATTCCTCAAGCACACAGGTGGATTGAGGACGTAAACCGAAGGGAACAAAAGTGTAATAATTCAAAAGCAATGTTTTTAGATAAGGAGGACAATAACTTAGTAATAGCGTTGGTCCCTCCACCTCCCTTACCAGAATATGAGGCAAGTGAACATGTTAGTCCACCCCTGTGATATCCTGCTGTCACTGTAAGAGACACTACAAAAGCAAAACCGTTTATTAGAGATCCCGTCGAGACCAGGTCTCGAACACGGGCAGGAAACTCAAAAGGGGACATTGAGTTATATCAAATGGGTAGAAATTCATGATTTATGAGTGAAGAAGAAATATGCCCACTTATAGAAGTGCCTAATCCTCAGGCAGGGCAAGAAGGTCAGGACCCAACTATTCTAGTGTATAGACCCTGGACTCCGGAAGACATCTGGAAAGCCACTGAGGGAATTCCCCATCCAAAAGTTAATTTTAGAAAGTTCTTAGAAGATTTGCAAGGAATGAGGCTGAGTTATAATTTAAACGGAGAAGAGGCAGAAAAAGTAGTCAGACAAATTGTGGGACCAGATTGGCACATGATTAGTGGCGACTGGAATCCCCGTGACGCTGCGCTCAGGCCCCTCCCACATAGCAGCGCAGAATTAGACAACAGAGTGAAAGGTCTTACAGACCGCATCTCTGAGAAATGAAAGCCTAGGGCAGACTGGACTTGCATTAATCGATGCATCCAACAGGAAGGTGAAGCTATTGACCGATATTATGCCAGACTATTAGAATGTTTTAATAACTATTGTGGAATGCAGGTTCCTGAAGATCAGACACACGATTCCCCATATGAGCAGCAGTTAAAGAATGCATTTTTGAAAGGTAGTATTGCACCTATAAGCAGCTTTATTACAAAGCACATGGTAGATCATCGTACAAGCAGGTTGCAGTCATTATTTGAATATGCTAGGCATGCTGAAAGGCATTTTAATAGCAAAAAGAAAAAGAAAGCCCAAGTATTTTCTGTAGAAGATGGAGGAGAAGTATATGTAGTACAGTCTGGGTAAAAGGGCAAGAGAAATGCCCAGGGAAACAAACAATCTGATCAGCGATCAGAGGACTTTGAAGGGCAAAAGAAAAGGGGTGAATGTTTTAAATGCGGTAAGAAGGGACACTTGGCAAGTGATTGCAAGAAAAACAAGAAAGCAATCACGGAAGATAAGGAGGGTGAGGACTGACTATATGATAGTCAGGAATCACTAGAAGGGGGTAGCAGGGAAGGGACGAATAAGAATGTGATAGAGGGAGTAGAAAATGTGGCAGAAGAAATAGAGGAAGTGCAAGAAGTTACAGATAGTGAAGAAAATGAAATATTGGATTTGGCTTTATTGAGCTTAAAACTCTATTTAGCAGACAGGAAACCAGAAGTTACACTCCTGGTAGAAGGGAGGGAAGTCAGATTCTTGTGTGACTCAGGGGCATCACGGACCCTGATACATCCCTCCAAACTGCCAGAGAATTCAGAGTCACCTGATTACATATTAGTGAAAGCAGCTAATGGACAGCTGTATCGGGAGCCCCTCTCCCATAATACTGTGATAACTGATCCTGTTTTAGGATTGACCCAGAAAAGCAAAATTGTTGTTTCTGCAAAATGCCCAGTAAACCTCTTGGGCAGAGACCTTATGCAACTATTTGCTATAGCAGTAGTTCCGACTATGCAGGGTATGGAAGCACAGTGACAAATTGATACCTTTGCAGTGCAATTGGAGGGTGAAATGATTTATTGGTACAGCCAGGACTTGGTTACAACTGGTCCAGGGGCAGTGACCGAGGAGTTGATGAACGTAGCCATCAGCAAGTTCCCCTCCCTTGACATTGATAGACAATATTTGTTGCACTGTACTCTGTATTATTGTAACACACCAGGACCTGATAAGGAATATGAGCAAGAATTGTTTAGAAATCGTGCAAACAGATTAATATTACATAATCTGTACTGGGACACAGAAGGGAACAGTGTGGTCAGCTGTTCATTGCCCCAGGAGTTCTTTGCACTTTACAAATCTAATCGGTTACCACATGTTAGCTTAACTAAGGACAAAAATGTGAAATGGGTAGACTTGGTAGAAAAAGTCACGAGATGGGAGAAACAGACAGAGTTAGAACTGTCAGAACAGGGAATACAAATGCAGAAGCTGAATTGGATAACTCAGACCCACCCAGCTGTACACTTGCAGTCTAGCAAGGACAGTTGATTAGCACTCCTATTGAAGGAGGAAGAGAATGCCTTACAGAATATACCAGAAACTCTCTGGTCAACAGGAAAATCAGATGTAGGATTTATTCATACAGCGGGACCAGTTACTATTACGCCAAAGTCAACATTTAGACCACAAAAAAGACAGTATCCCTTAAGGAAAGATGCAGAGGTAGAAATCAAACCTATTATAGCAGCTTTACTTAAGGAAGGGGTGCTGGTGGAATTTCCTGATTCACCATGTAACACACCCTTATTTCCTGTTAGGAAAGCAAATGGAGAATGGCATATGGTCCAAGATTTACAAGCTGTAAATGATGCAGTAATACCAAGGGCACCTACAGTGCCAGACCCACACACCCTGTTGAATGATTTAAAACCTCAACAGAAATATTTTTCTGTGGTAGATATCAGCAATGCATTCTTTTCGATACTGATACACCCTGACAGCCAGCATTGGTTTGCATTCACATTTCAGGGGAAAAGGTATACATATACGCGACTACCACAGGGGTATTGTGAAAGTCCAGCAATATTCTCACAAGAAATGGCAAGCAACTTGGCAGGATTTACCCCACCAAGAGGTAGTCAAAGTTTGCTTTATGTTGATGATATCCTGCTGGCGTCCCCCACCCAGCAAGATTGTAAAGAAGATACCATAGCGCTATTACAATTTTTAGCCACTGAAGGATATAAAGTAAACAAAAATAAACTGCAGCTTTGGAAAAAACAAGTTAAATACCTAGGATATGTAATATCCAAGGAAGGTAGTACATTAGACGAGAACAGAAAAATAGCGATTTTGCAAGCACCAAAACCCACTAACAAGAAGGAAATTATGTCCTTCCTGGGTACGACTAATTTTTGTCGGAGTTGGATTCCAAACTATGCCTTGGAATCTGCACCGTTGACTAACCTGATTTATAAAAAGCCTATGGCAGCACAGGATTTATTACAATGGACACTGGAAGCAGAATCTGCTTCCTGCAAACTGAAACAGTTAATACCGTCCTCATTCGTTTTGGGATTACCAAACTATCATAAACGTTTTTTCCAAACTGTAGATTGTAAGCAAGGTTATATGACATCAGTGTTAACACAGCAGCATGGGGACAAGCAATGCCCTATTGCTTATTATTCATCACAACTGGACCCAGTGGCATGGTCTTTACCTCACTGTGTACAAGCAGTAGTTGCAGCTGCAATGGCAGTACAGGCTTCGGCCTCAGTAGTGTTGTTCCACCCTCTCACATTGAGAGTGTCTCATGCAGTCGTGATTACTTTACTACAAGAGAAGGTAACATATCTTTTCCCTGCTAGGCATCTTTCCTGTATGACTATATTGTTGAGCCAACCTCATATGACAATTGAACGATGCATGACTTTGAACCTTTCTACCTTGCTCCCAACCCCTGCAGATGGCACACCACACAGCTGCCTGCAGGTGATTGAGCAAAAGACACTGCCTAGAAAAGATCTTATGGATGTTCCCTTGAATGATGCCGAGGTGACATACTATGTGGACGGCTCATGCAAAAGGGATCCTGCAGGACAGAACCTAGTAGGATATGCAGTAGTTTCTGACACAGACATTATAGAAGCGAAATCTTTACCACATAGTTTATCTGCACAGGCAACAGAATTGATTGCCTTGACACGGGCATGTACCTTAGCAAAAGGTAAATGTGTGAACATTTTTACTGACAGCCAGTACGCTATTTCTACTGTACATGTTTTTGCGCAACAGTGGAAAAATCGAGGAATGATAACATCTACTGGCAAACAAATTAATCATGCACAGTTTATTTTAGATCTTTTAGAATCTATTCAGTTACCTCAAAAAATAGCTATTTGTAAATGCACAGCTCATACCAAGCAACAGGACAGGATTTCAAAAGGTAATGCGAGAGCTGATACAGCTGCAAAGCAGACAGCTTCAGAAGTATTTCTTTTGAATGAGGAACTACAACCCTCTGAGATTTTAGACTTAGAAATGTTAAAGACAATGCAGACACTTACTATGCAAGTTGAAAAACAAAGATGGGTAAAACGAGGAGCAATTCTCGAAAAGGGGCTGTACATCTCTAAAGAAGGAAAACCGATATTGCTGTCTAATTTGTTTAGATATGCAGCTTTGTTGAGCCATGGGCAGTGCCATGTCTCAACAGGGGGGATGGTACAGCTGGTGAACCAAGTATTCACGACGTACGGATTTACAAACTACTCTAAAAAATTTTGTACGTTATGCCACATCTGTAATAAACATCATGCACAAGGGGCATTAAAGTCCAAGCAAGGGAGTTTCCCTACACCACCGTATCAATTTCATACTATCTGTATGGATTTCATAGAGTTGAATAAATGTGAAAATAAGAAGTATTGTCTTGTCATTGTAGATATGTTTTCCAGATGGGTGGAATTCTTTCTGACTAAAAATCCAGATACTACAACTGCGGCCAAAGTTCTTGTTAAAGAAATCATCCCTAGATTCCGCATTCCAGAAAGGATCTACAATGACAATGACACACACTTCGTAAACCAGACTATACAGCAGTTAAGTAGACATTTTGGCATTTCTTTAAAAAAATCATTGTGCGTATCACCCACAATTTGCCGGGCTAGTAGAGAGGCATAATGGGATTTTAAAGAGTAAGCTAAGAAAATTAATAACAGAAACGCAGAGAAATTGGGTGTACTGTCTGCCCCTGGCACTGTTGAGCATGAGAACTGTTCTGAATGCAAAAGGATTGACTCCTTTTGAAAAACTCTTTGGAAGGGCTTACTATATACCTCAGTGGAAATCTCTCATGCCCGCAGACCAGGAAGCTGACAGTACATTAGCTGAGTATATGCGAAACCTTTTAAATTCTAAACATTTGTTGCAGTTAAATTCTGTTTCAGATAAAGAACGAACCAGACCGTCAGAAGTGGCAGTGCCCCCTGGAGTGTGGATCTGGCTGAAGATAGTTAAGAAGAAGAATTGGGCATCTCTGAAGTGGGAAGGTCCATATCAAGTGCTTTTGTCAACACCCACTGCAGTCAAAATCGCGGAGCTTGCCTCCTGCATCCACCTGACGCACTGTAAATTAGTCAAAAACTTTAAACTGGACAAAAATCATGTTACATGCCAAGAGCAAAAATGATAAGAGTCCAGAAGAAACAGGAATGCAGAACAACCCTTTCCTCAGAAGTATTGCATAATCATCCTGTTAACTGTATTAGTGACAATAATCTTTTTGTTGTGGCCTTTTCTTTTACCAGCCACACAGACTGAACTGAATAAACGTGAAGTGTTACTCATAAACTGGCATCCAAACTTTAACACTTACCAGGCAATTAAATATGTGTATGCTGAGACTTTCAATGTTTCGAATTGCTGGATTTGCATGGCTTTGCCGACAGCATATGGAGGGTTATTAATGACTATGGTCCCCCTAGGGGTCAATGAGACCTGGAAGAACTTGATTTATGATACCTCAATCATTACAGCACAAGATAAAATAGCATTGCACTTGTCTGTTCCACAAAAGGGAACTGTGTGTTTTTATAAAAATGATACTGTTCAGGTGGGTTGGAGCAATTGCAATGTGGCTGTTCCTTATAAATGTTACACTAAAGGTAACAATGTAGATCTTTATTGTAATACAAACTATGATTCATTTCTTGGATTGATGCACAAAACACTTGATAAAGTAAAACATAATTCTGTTCTTTATAAACAGCTGTCTACAATTGATAGAAAAATGTTTCATGCAGGGCGAGTGTATATTTATAGCAAGGTTACTACTAAAGTAGAGGACTGTTATTTTGTGTGTGGCAGAAAGGCATACAAATGGTTACCGGAGAATTGGTCCTGCAGTTGTTTTTTTGGGTTACCTGGTTCTGGCCATATGGCACACTACAGTTTTGCCTCGTGGGAAAATTCGATATGTCCAAGAAGTCGTCAAGAAACCTGTAAATCCAGTGGGACAAATCGATGCATGTTGGAAAGACCATCACTCTCTAGGCAAAGGACTGACACACATGGACTTGAGTGATAGCGTTATATCGTGGGCAGGCATATTACCAGCATATAGAGCAGTAAAATCGATCTGGGAGCTGAGAAAACTATGAGCAATGCAACTTTTTCTGCTCTCGAATTGGTGACTGATGAACTGAATGCTATGAGAACTGTAGTGCTCCAAACCCGCATGGCTCTCGACTTCACCCTAGCGGCGAGAGGTGGTACGTGCGCTTTAATCCAAGAAGAACACTGTTCGTATATTCCTGACCATAAACACGAGATAGACAATCATCTTGAGGTAATTCAGCAAGTGTCGGCCATGACCAAACCAGGCCCAAACCCACTGATGGACTTTTTCCAGAAATGGTTTGGGGGGTGGGGTACCATCCTAATGAACATCCTGATTGCCATTTGTGTAGGTATGCCCCTACTGGGAGTATGTGTTTGTTGTGGTATCCCCTGCATGAAAAGACTGATTAAAGACCTTATAGACATGTCAGTTTCTGAGACCTTATATCAAAGTGCTGAGTTTGAAGAACTGTTAAAAGATTGAAAATGCTTTCATGAGTTTAAACTGAATGACTCTCTTAACTGCAAATCCTGAGTGGAAGAGGTTAGGAGAAGAAAACAAACTGTTTATGCTTATTGTGAAAGTAGAATAAAAGTATTAATAGGGGGGAAATGTTAGAAAAATATGTATTAATGTGCATATTACCAATATGCTTAGTGCATTTACAGCTTGAAAAGGGTTAACATTTATTCTATTTCATACTGCATAAATCTGTACAAACTGCAGTTGCTTTCTGACTTTGTATTGTTAGCTAAAATCTTGCTTGTGCCTTAGAAATTTACTGAGAAGCAGGTGATTTCTGCTTGTGTTAGGAAAATAATGAATAGAACAATACTACTTGTATGAAACTTAGACAAGAAGTTCCGCTGTGCTGTGAGAAAATACACAGCTGTAGAAGTTACAGATAATTAGTACAAAGCCTGCTTGAAAATATGAACCACAATCAGCATTTGCTTGTATCTGAGTTAGAAGGGTACCTTGAAATGTAACACTGTACAATAGATGCTTGTAAACGGATTAATGGTCACCAAGGCCAGGTTGTTTTTCTCAAAAGTTTTTCACAAATCTAGTCATGTCAGCAGAAAATCTGAGCAACATCTGCTGTAGAACAATGCTAAAAGTTGTGTTTGATTACGTCAGCGTAGAAGGCCATGTCTTGTAAAATAGTATAAGAATAAGCATACTTCCTGTTAGTAGTTAGACAAATCCTTGTATCTGCATGTTTTTGTCTCCTTGCGGCAAGTCAATTAAAAGTGCCTCAACTGAACCTTACGTGTATTGGTCTTTGAAGTTTTTCCTTTGACAGACCGTATTTGGGATTCAACCAGAAGGGGATGTTAATGATAAGTTGCATTAGGATTCGCCTGAATCTATATGCAGTAGCAAATTCCAAACATTGACTAAGGATATGAAAATGTTATGAACTAACATGTGGCATTTGAAACTGTTCAAAGCATAAAAGAAGAAAGATATAACACCTAGGGGATTGCAGGTTCACACTCTGCCTTTGGTAGGTCTGTTGGATGACCAATTATCTCAGGATTGGGCAACTGCCCAACATAAAGCATCCATGTTATTTGTTGATACATTGATTACATATTATGAAAGAATCATCGATTCTAATATAGTTGAGGTTAATAAAATTTGTGAGGAAGTTAAACTGTATGAAGGCCAAGGCTTTTTTAACACCCAATTGCAAAACTTAGCTAAGGAGCTATTGAATTTGGAGTCACAATTAGTTAAACGTAAAACACACAAGTTCCAAAGGGACATCGAGGATTACGCCAAAGGTAGACCATTTGGCCAAAGCAAAAATGTTAGATTTCAAGTGGTCACAAACACATATAGTAATAAAAAGAAAAGACCAAGGTCCATACTTAGAAATAGGACATCAAACACAGTATCTTCTTTAGGTGACGATTCATCCTCTGGGACTGATCATGATTTACCCTCTCTGGAGGAATCTCCAGCTGTGAAAAGAAGGCCAAGTATTGGCCCTTTAGGCATAGAACCCACCGAGGGGGCAGGAAACGTCAAAACAGTCACAAACATTCAACAACTGTTACACAGGATCATGACATAGGTAATGCTGAGAATGTACATAATATCTCCTCAATACGACTGACTGAGAGTCAAAGAAAAATACTTAATAAAGGTCTGAATTTTGTCCCGTCCTTTTCTGTGGCTGAACATCATTTTGTGAATGATTTAGAATCTTTTTGTAGGAATCTTAATCTGAAAATATTTTTTTCAAATGTTGGGCAATCTCAAAGATCTACTTCGTTTAGGTTTAAAGAATCCAAGTTTGTACCACCTATGGACAGACATGTTTCCATCTTTAGGGAATGCATTCTTAAAGATATGCATTTCAGTATGCAATCTCCAAAGGTTAAATCTTGTTATCTAACCAAATCAGAAAGATTGGCACTTCAGGATCTCAGCAACAATAAAGAACTTGTCATTTTACCAGCTGACAAAGGGGGAGCTGTCATAATGATGGATTGGCATAAGTATGTAGCTGAGGCACACACCCAGCTGGACAATAAAAAATTTTATATGCTTATGCCTTTGGACCCAACGTCCAAATTCAAGCATGATATAGACATATTTCTGGATCTGGCAGTGGAAGAAGATATTATTGATTCTAGAACTAGAAGGGAACTAATGGTGGATGATCCTAAATCTCAGTACTTGTATTTACTTACCAAAATTCATAAGGATCCTATCAATCCACCAGGTAGACCCATTGTTTCAGGCCATGGTTCCCTGACTGTACCTTTATCAGCTTTTCTTACCCAATATTTAAAACCTCTTCTTCCATTTATCAGACCCAGAATTAAAGACACAATGGAATTCTTGAATATTATCAAGGACACACAATTGGAACCTAGTTGGATGTTATGCACACTGGACGTCACATCACTCTATGCCAATATCCCACATTGGGCTGGGGTGGAAGCGGTCCAATTTTGGTTAGATAAAGTGGCCCTATACAAACTGGGTTCAGTACCTTTATTGTATTCCTAGTGGAGCATGTCCTAACAAAAAAAATGTATTCTATTTCCATGAAACTTGCTACTGGCAGCTGATGGGTACAGCTATGGGGGCTTCATTTGCCCCCATTTATGCTGATTTATTTATGGGCTACATAGAGGAACAACTAATTTACGATACCAATCACAATCTATATATTGACAATATGGATATTTCGTGATGTTACCTTGATGATTGCTGGATGGTGTGGAGGGGGGATGCTAGCTATGCTGAAGAATTTGTCTCATATGTCTCATATTTGAATGAGAACAAATGGGGCATACATTTTACATTGAACTACAATATTAATGAAATTACCTTTTTGGACGTACAAATTTTATGTCTAGCTGATCACAAACTACACACTCAAGTGTTTCGGAAATTTCCACAATTTAATACTTTACTGCATGCCTCTAGTCACACCCCCCCCCCCCACATCATCCGCAACATTCTTAAATCTCAATTTTCAAGGATGAAACGTATCTGTTCTTCTGTTTGGGCCTATAATAAGCACCAGAATCTAACTCAGCATTTTGTGGACAGGGGTTATAATAACCATCATATCCAAACAGCCAGCTTTTGGGCCACAGAACAGAATAGGGACAAATTGCTTACATATAAAGCTTCATCACACCAGGTATCCGTATACTAGCAACATTCGGTTGGTCACCTCATTTGGCAATAATACAGGTATCTTTCGGGATATTATCCAGAATCACTGGGGCATATTATTAGCACATGACAAATTGGCGGAGGTTTTACCACCGAAAAGCCATTTTTCATATAGACGTGGTCGGACTATAAACTCCTTTTTGACCCATTATAAACAGACTACACCCTTGCAGACTGTACAGACCACTTTATTTGGTGATACATTATTGGGCTGTTACCCAAGTGGTCACTGCAGTTTTTGCACCCACATTTGTAAAACCAAGGAATTTACTAGTAAAAACAGTTCGCACATTTTTGAGATTAGATATTTTCGTAATTGTAGCAGTGACTGGGTGGTGTATTTGGCTACATGTTTTTGTTCCGCATTTTACATGGATCAAACCTCACGTCCTTTTAAACATAGAATTAGCGAACATTTAAGTGATATTAGGAACAAAAAAACAACTAATGCCTTATATAAGCATACACTCACCCATGCCATTGATAAATTTAATTTTGTAATAATAGATAGAATTCAGGAACACAGAGGTAATAAATCTGGATGGTGTTCCATACTCAACAATAAAGAATTAAGTTGGATTGCTAGACTAGGGGCATTGTTTAAGCCTGGCCTTAATGAATCCATTTAATGTTTCTAGCCAATTTAGAATGTACCAATCAGCATGTAGTAGGATGTATCTTTATTGCATATATATGTATTTTTAACTGAATGTTACCAATGCACTGAAGAAGGCTTTAGTATTTTTGCCAAAACCGGTATGCTACTAGGGTTATTACACATTGTTGTGATAACTGAATAAATAATTATTTTTCCTCATATGTTTGGTGCTGGAAATTTTTTCTGTTTGGATTCCACAACTGACACAGCAGTATTAAATACAAAGGGGGGGGGGGAATATTTTAGTAACACTTTTAAAGTCCACTCGCATTTCCACAGTTTTAAGAGTGTTCAGTTCCAGATTATTCTGACTACACTAAAGGGCCAGCTGCTCAACCTCCCATCTGTATGCAGACTCAACACCATTCCTGATGAACCCGATAATAGTTGTATTGTCTGCGTATTTAATAAGTTTGACAGAGGGGTCCTTAAATGTGGAGCCAGTGTGGAGGGGGAACAGCACTGGGAAGAGCACACATCCCTGAGGGGCACCTGTATGGATCATGTTAGTACAGGCACACCGTCATCCATTCACCTTCCACGCACACACACATATACACACACACACACACATACAGACACACACACACACACACACACACACACACACACACACACACACACACACACACACACACACACACACACACACACACACACACACACACACACACACACACACAGACACACACACACACACACACACACACACACACACACACACACACACACACACACACACACACACAGCTCCATATCTCTTTACCTGCTCTGACATAAAAGATGTTGTCTCTCATTTCTCCCCATCCCCTGTAAATCTTGAATGAGTACATCCAGTCAGTCAATAATACCAGTGAGTAGTGTTGCATTCTTCTTCTTCTTCAGAAATATCACTCTGATGCAACAACTGTTGCTCTTTTAACTTTTTAAGTGTATTAGACTACAATGCACCAGGAATGTCCAGTGTCATGTAGTGTCCCCCTGCTTTGTCAGGAAGTTTTGAACACTGTCCCCATACATCATGGACCATTTCAGTTAGTATATAATTGCAGACGTTAGAGATTCCTACTTTATGGTGTTCCTAATATGCTTTATGCTGTAAAATATTATTCCTATTATCTTTTTAAAGAAGACACAAGCAATATTAACCACAGCAGGGCTAGCCACCCTGTGGTGTGAACACTGGCTTTACATGATTGTCACTTTTGAAGTAATACCATAACTCAATGTGTAAAACTGGGAAAAAAGGGGATATAGGTAGATGGAAAGAGTGTTCCTGGTGTTGCCCCCCCCACATGCATGTTTAATGTGGCAAACCCTGTTGTCCCATTATTTTTTAAGTGGATTAGGTACAATGAAAGTGTGTCTTTAGTGTCTAGTGTCCACTTTCCTGAATTTTATCCACTACTCACTATTCTAGGGAGAGTGAGAGGCATGGTTGTCCACATACCTCTCAACCCCTTAGAGCAAGAAATCTGGAGAAAACCACATATAATGGGGGAGACAAAGTCCCAAAAACAGAGACACTATTTAAATATTGCTCTTACAAACTTAAAAAGTTAATAGAATAACAGCTTTCACATTAGCAAGACTTAACGGATATGAAGTCTGAAATTGCCATTATTTTCTAACTTCAATTTTCATTGTGATTTGCAACAATTTTATGAGAAACAGATCAAAAATATTAGGCAGACATCTGAACATTCTGTGAAAATCTGGGCAGTTGAGGAGTATGGTTGTCCCCCACCTCACATTCATGCGCACACACAAACACACACACACACACATACACACACACACACACACACACACACACACACACACACACACACACACACACACACACACACACACACATGCTCATCACCAAAAACACACAGACACTACTTGGATATCAAACATGTTCTCTTCACCCAATCATACTCATGCACATGCTCACCTACTCGCCTATACACATGCATACCTACCATTGCTATCCCCAAAGTAACCTGCTTAACCTGACCACTCGCAGACAGACAGACACACACACACACACACACACACACACACACACACACTTTCACTCAGTCACCTGACATACCTCTACATACACTCAAACATACAGCCACATGCATACACACATCCACACACTCTTGATGCTACCTGTCTACTAAACTCCCCCAGAGTAGCTCGGTCACATTTGCGGCAATCCAGAGAGACAAAGAGAGACAGCCCACTATGATGTTGCATGTATTTAAGGTAAGCAATGTAGTAGCCTGTCAATGAATTAAAAAAGGCTACTGATTGTAGTAAAAAGTTCTTGCAACTGGCAATAACCTTTCTGAATCTTGACCATAGTCTGTTTAGTTTGGGGTGAATGGCAGGGACTAGTTTGTGCTTTACTCTTTTGTTATGACTAGGTTATAGTCCATTTAGCATGTTTAGGAATATATTGTAATATTCCACAGCTTTATCAAGTGGAAGAGTTTTATGTGGAGTCCAGCTGCACTGTGTGAGAAAAGAGATGAATGATGTTTTGTGATATTTATGTTCAGAGCACAACTTAATGTAGGCTAAAAGTCTTGTTAAGTTGTGTGTTCCAAATTATGAAGGCATGATTGTGGTCACTGGCATTATACTGGCTTTAATGATAGTACTACTGCTGTTTGTAAAAAGACAATCCATTTTACTTTGTTGACAGGTTAGCTTATCTGTTTTGTTTGCTTGGTTTGTTAGTTGAGTAAACCAAATTATCTATCTATCTATCTATCTATCTATCTATCTATCTATCTATCTATCTATCTATATGCATACACACACACAGACACACACACACACACACACACACACACACACACACACGCATATAGTAGTTGAGTGTATATGCTTAGTCCAATCAATGTTTTTATCTCACAGTATTAGGATCCCTCTCACTCTCTCTCTCCTCTCTCTCTCTTTTTGTTAGTGTTGCTGTTAGCTAGGATAGTATATTTTCCAATCTGTTTATGTTTTGGGAAATAGGATTTGATCGAAGGTACATGATAAGAAGATATATGTATGTGCAATAGATTACTGTGAGTAGGATGTTTGTTTTAACATGCACTGGTGAGCATCTCTTGTTTTAGTGACCTTTAGCTGGTTTACGTATAACAGAGCAACTCAACTTGCTGTTTTAGAGTTGCGGCCTGTACATAATTTGTTATATCCAGTTGGAAGTATTTCATTATCTGAAAATGTTAGAATCATATTGTGACACTCAGTTGTGAAGTTTAGTGATGTTTTACATATACTTCTTCCATTAAAATGATATACTTTAAGGTCTTGCTGGGTGATTTTTGTTTCATTATAGCAAACGGAGCACTGGATTACTTTCAATATCTCCTCTTAGAAGGATTGTAAAGAACAATGATATTTTTTTCAGAGGCAATTTTTGGAATAGTATGTATGGAGTATTTTTGGAGCAATGGTGATATGATACACTTTATTTTATAGAAGTGATTTTGAAAGCAGCAGAGTTACATTACTTCTATGCAGATGGGAGAAAGGCCCAAAAATATGGACAAATTTTTAATATTTCACCCCCCCCTACACACACACACACACACACACACACACACACACACACACTACCGCTGGTGTTTATATTACCTAATGCACCACATACAATACCACACTCATTTATGGATACATGTATTTTGCTAACTACTGTGCTATGTAATTTAATACTGGAATACTGTACTGTTCTGGTATGTTAATTCATGTTGTCTTGCAGCACTTTACAGATTGTCACAAAACATTACAGTATTCTGCAAGACTTTTTTACCTATTATGGCATCACTGTATCTTTGTCTGCATATTTTTTTGTGTGGCTTGATCTTATCATTCTTTTTCACAGCTTTTACTTTCACAACACTGCATTGTTCTTATTTGTTGATGTAAATTCTTCTAATCATCAAAAGGGATAGATACACAGGACAGTTCAAACAACAGAACTGTGTTTGTATTTTAACAGAGGCCTTTTACAGTTATATCTCAGAGTTTTGGAAGGACCCTACATGCTATCCATTTATTCCTTTTTATGCAGTAATGGACTTGTCTGTATAAATGGAGCTATACCATTATCTTTATATATAGTGCAGAATCAGCCCTGTGAGCACTGTGACTATGAAAATGATGTGCCTGTTCATTAGCATTCTTGAATACCAAAAGCTGCACTAAGTGTAGGAAATGTATACATGGAGTAAATGTTACATGCAGACACCCAAGCAATGCAAGAACCAGCAATGATAATTTTTCTCTAATGGCTTGTAGGGATCTTTGAATGCACTGAGGGAGCAATCAGCTTTCACAATCTCCCCTCTTTGATATACACCTATGTAGGGTGTGTCCAGGAGAAGAGACTAAAAAAGTCTGTAAGTACATTGATTGATTTAGGAGAATGACAATCCTAACATTGTACCTCCAATGTCCCTACCTATCCCCAATCATTCTGCTGTACCCAAACCTTATGTCTCCATTACCATCCCTGTCTGTGTTGTATGTTCTGTATGCCTGTGGATTCTAACTAACCTATACTACCTACCTAATCCTCTCATTCCTAAGCACCTTTCCCAACATTTCTCTCTCTCCTGAATAAAAAAAAAAAAAAAAAAAAAACAAAAAGAAAAAAATAAAACAAAGAATGGGCACCTATCCCACAAAATATTTTATGCCATACATAGCTCTCCACGTACCCATGTGTCATCTTGACACAATTGATTAGGTCCAGTTAGACATACATTATTCCATTCATCCATCACTGATGTGATGGCTCAGCAAAGTCATGAAAGTTTGTGTATAATTGTACATTGATATTTTGAAGAAGTCGATACCTATGGTACTCTCCCATGACCTCCTCCAAATGTCTGTATTGTTTTCCTTGTGTGCTATCCTCTGCTTGCCAACCCCATTCTCATCACTATCCTCTCCACCCCTTTTTCATACATTTAATCTGGTCAGAAAAATAAATCTGCACACAACACACATGACCGGAAATGTCCCATGAAAAAGCTTCAATTTATGTGTTCAGCATTTGCATGGTGTTTGACATAGCACAGCAATGCTGAGTGACAGTGAATGTTATTTAACTTCTTATTGCAAAAGCTTTAATCTTCTGACTGTATTAAACGTTCCTATGTGCAATGCTGAGATAATTACCCTGTTGCAGCCTGATGATTTGGCATAGTGTCTTGGGTTTTATTACAGCTGTATGTGAGTTTAATACATCATGACAGTTCATATTCCAGCCATATATGTACTTGCAAATTTCTGTATTTCTCTACATATAACACATTTCCTTAACATAACATTGGAATAGTGCAGCAAGACTTCATTTTCAAAAACATTGCAGCCCCAACAGGGAGAGTTAGTACACCAACCTTATCCCAGTTAGGTATTTATGGTTATTGCACTCTCTCACCCCTTATTTGTACTTATAGCAAACAGTTTATTGTTCAGAACACAACAGAATAATAATAATTTAATAAGTAAGACAAAAAGATAATACAGACGTTCCTACATCTTCTGCAGAACATATTTTTGCTATTCCTCTCTGCATGTGCCTCTAACTCACTCTGTTCACCCCTGCTTCTTTAATAAATTTTCAGTGTGCTTCTGTGTTGTTATTTTAATGCTGTGAAGTAGTAATTCCTTTGTTGCATGATGAGTTAATGTTCAAATGTGAAGAAAGACTTTTTAATAATTGTGCGGGTTCTATTCCAGCCATTAGTTAAATGTTAATGGATGTTTTTGGTTCAGGACTTTAGGTGTACCTGCTTGATACATATTGTTGTGAGCCGCCATTATCCTTCTTCAGTGACACTCTAGTGTGTCCTCCTGCCTACATGTCACCTTGACAATGTGTCTTCTCCCTTCTGTATGATTATCATTACCACTGTATCATTATTTTTCCATCTCTATTTGTACAATGTCTAGCACTGGGCAACATATGCAAAGAAAGCTAAATGGAAGAACAAAGCTTATAGCAATATTTTTGAATATAATTGTCTTCACCTAGCATTACTCTGCCTCACTTTGTGCCACTGTGCTGAGCTATACTTATTCAGTTTACTGTGATTTTAAACCAGATGAAGAGTTGTATGTTTGAATTACAGTGCTCAGAAGGGTAATAAAGATGATTACATACATTCACATTTCCTGAAATCTATTGTCAGATATTAACTTTCACAATTAATGAATTTCTAATTGCTGTGCTAAGATAATATTCACATCTAATTTTTTTGGCCTACTGAAAATTGTTGAATACATATGGATGACAACATATTTTAAGATATTTTGTCTGACTACTGTGTCTGTAAATGTTGGCTATACCTTTACTTCACACATCAGCATCCTGCTGCTACAGTAGTCTGCCTGGTATCTATTGTGAATGTTACCTTGTAAAGATCTTGGCACAATAGTCAGCACAGAGCAATACAGAGAACTGTTGCCCAAAGATGATAATAATTTTTGAATGATGTTGACTCATTTAATTCATTTGTGTAACATCTGCAGTATTTACAGTTGTATTGTATTACCAGCTTGGTTAACCTATTCTCACTAAATCCATCACTGCCATTCTGCAATGTCCTGTGTATGACTTGCATGTCTGTCTTGCCAATATATATAGTGCAATTATGAGACATACAAGTGCACAATCATCCCAACATGATGTCACTGCAATGTTTGATTGGTAAACCAGTGGTGTGGAACAGTCAATGTGTATGCCATCCCATTATGTGGAACATGTCAATGTCCCTCACAGTAACACAATGTACAGTAAGGGCAGTATCTACATTGTACTATAAAATAATGTCACTACAAGTGACAATCATAGTGATGCTACATTGTCCTGTGCACACATATGCATTTGTTGTGCAAACTGGGATACACAATATCATCTCTTCAAAGCACTGATTTTTACAAATATCCCAATGTCTAATTTCACATAAGTATTATCTGTCTTCTTCTGGGTCACTTGTGACTTGTAGATTGCTGTCTAGATTGTGTAACATAGGTAGGTAGGAGGTTCAATACCCAACATGGAAGACTTTGTGTGTGTGTGTGTGTGTGTGTGTGTGTGTGTGTGTGTGTGTGTGTGTGTGTGTGTGAGATTGTGTGCATCACTTGGAGGTATCCACCTCCCTGAGAATACAACATGTAATTGTTCTCACAGCTCCCTTATCCCTATTTGTACAGTAACATCCTCTCTGAATCACATTGATCTGTTGTCATCCAGACAAAAGTGCATTCTGTCTCCTAAGACTTAAGCTTCTCCTGCTGCACTTGTGACTAAGAGATTGCTCTGCTCTCTAGATTGTGTAACTTAGGTAGGAGGTTCAATACCCACCATGGGAAATGTGTGTGTGTGTGTGTGTGTGTGTGTGTGTGTGTATGTGTGTGTGTGTGTGACACGTGTTGCTGTCTCAATTTCCCCAGGAGAGGATGCATTCAAATGTGCACACAGCTCCCTTATACCAACATTTATGGAAACTTCCTACATGATACACACTGTTGAGGTCATCCTGACAAAAGTACAATCTCTCCTCTGAGAGTCAGACTTCTCCTGTGGCGATTACAACTAATACAGTGCTTTCAAATTGTGTAACTTGATAGGTAGATAGTTCAGTACCCAACATGGTGGACTTGTATGTGTGTGTATGAGGTTGTTTACAGTTAAGTGAGCATGTGTTCATTCAACTTATGCTCTGGATACATTTATTAAAATCAAAGATGGCCCCCCATCCCCTAAGAGAACCTTTCACATCTAAGCTTCATTGCTAACAATTTTCTATGTATTTTGTAAAATAAACTTTGTTCCTTAGGCTGAACCATGTTAAGAAATGTGTTCATTAATGTTTAAAATAACAGTGCCATGGGTAGAAAGATAGCCATTTAATGTTTTAAGGGGAAACTGATGCAAATATTTGATAACTTGGGTGGGTGGGGAGCTTTCCATTCTTCAAATGGCAGGTATTTTGTGTGGCATCAGTAACTGTGCACAATTGCAACATTATATTGTCTGCCAACACCCGGGTTCAACACACAGATGAAGTCACTGTTATGCAAGTGAACAGAAGCTTTTGGAATGTCAGACGTCTGCTGTGGTGCCTGTATGTTTTACACTATTCTCTATAATGTGTAATTAGAAAGGTAAAATGCTCAAATACAGCAGTACTTAACTTCTGCAAGTGTAACTGCCAACAGAGTCAAGATTGTTTTATGCATATATGCAGTGGAAACTTCTCCAAACCCTGACTGGTTGTAAAATGCTGTTATTGGATACATTTCCTTGCTAATACATTGCTGATGTCATCCCTTCATAGGTGCTATATGCCTCATTATTCTCCTATGGCACTGGCTGCTGATAATGTGGTGTATAGATGTAAGTGATAGGTAAGTGGTTCAATTCTATCACTGCCTCAATTGTGTAACAGTTAGTGTCATTTACCATTGGCCACCCTAGTGTATCCTTCTAATTGATATGATAGCAATATACGGTAGTCTAACCACGTAGTATATCCAGCAGGTCAGGAGAATTCAGGTAGAACACTTACAATGTCTCCAAAGTTCAATATACAGCTAACCAACGATCAGTGGAAGGAAAAACACACTTGCAACGTATCCAGGGTATAAAAACGTATTTAATTCGTAAAAAAGTGTAAGCGCTTTCGCGTAGGATCACCTACGCTTCCTCAGACATAAAAGCTATCTAAAACTCTCCCACTTTTTAAACACAAATAGGCGGGAAAAGTACATCAATTAATTAAGCAATCATTCCATCTGAGTCCTCTGCTATTCAAATTTAAAGAAACAATGACAACTGCAGCAAAGACGGCCTCCTACATATAAGTAGGACACACTCAAAGATTATAACAAATATCAATCTGGCTGCATAATTTCTACGCATAGCCATCGTACTGGTAAAGCGTTTACATTGAACATTAAAACCAGAGCATTCATAAATCAAAAAATCACATCTTTCATAAAAGTTAAAATATATATGCTGAACATATAGGAAACATCAACAATAGAGTGTGACTTTGAGTGTGTCCTACTTATATGTAGGAGGCCGTCTTTGCTGCAGTTGTCATTGTTTCTTTAAATTTGAATAGCAGAGGACTCAGATGGAATGATTGCTTAATTAATTGATGTACTTTTCCCGCCTATTTGTGTTTAAAAAGTGGGAGAGTTTTAGATAGCTTTTATGTCTGAGGAAGTGTAGGTGATCCTACGCGAAAGCGCTTACACTTTTTTACGAATTAAATACGTTTTTATACCCTGGATACGTTGCAAGTGTGTTTTTCCTTCCACTGATCGTTGGTTAGCTGTATATTGAACTTTGGAGACGTTGTAAGTGTTCTACCTGAATTCTCCTGACCTGCTGGATATACTACGTGGTTAGACTACCGTATATTGCTATCATATCGTTTTCATCTTTTTACGGTGTGTCTATTTAGTACTGGGGCTGTTTCCTGTATTTTTTGTATCCTTCTAATTATGAGAATGAACTACAGTGGTACACTGACACTAGCAAATCACACCATCACCAGGAAAAATAACATTTTGCCCACAAAATGATTGCATACTAGAAACATACCTGCAGTATGTCCCATTTGGAATGTGCACTCTCCTGTGTTGTGTAACTTTGATATTGTACTTTGTACATTATATAACTACATAGGTTGTAGTCCAGCTGTGAGGGTGTCTTTTACCCTCATACTGTGTATACTATTTCAGTACTATTTGTACTATTATGCAAATACATACATGATATTTAGCTGTACAGTGTTATTGCGCATTTTGAATACTTTTTATCATAAGCATCCATCTAATAAATAGTGATGATGTCATCCATTTAACTGTGCATTGTCTCAGCTGTACTTCAATATAGTTGTGGGGTACTTGCAATTCAGGAAATGATGTTTAGCTTGTGATCTTGGGTAGTTTCTTGAAATCCATCTATTATTACTCAGACTACATTGTGTCAGTGCTATGGTGACTGTGCATGTCAATAAAACTATTGTCAAATACACTGGCTTTGTATACACATAGATGTTGATCCCTCTTAGTAAAAGCTATGACAATTTGTCACATAGCAATTCTTTTATTCAGGGAAAACTCACGTTCATGCTCCTTACGTAACATATATAGGAAGTGTTATCCCCTGGCATGGGGAATAAGACAACATGCTGTCTATTGTTGATGTAATACATCACTCACAGGCATGCATATCCCTCACAGAAAGAACATGATGTAATACCTTCACATAACCAAATATTCACAATTGTAATGACATTTATACTGTGTTACACTCATCCTGTACAATATCATGTATTGTCTTTTGTCAGATGCTCATGTGCTCAACACCCACATTCATTGCCTGTTAGCATTGTTGTGCCTTATACTGTAATGCATGAGTGATATGGGCCACAGTTATAATGTGTCCATTTGGTTTGTGACAGATGTCCACCATCATCTCAGAGATTGTTTACCACACATACAGATAATGTAAGTATTTAGTTTAGGTGGATTGTCATACTAGTTGAAGGACTTCCACGGTGGTGCTTGTGGTTCATCCAAGTGTCATTAGTCAGTACAGCCACATCACCTGCAGTTGAATTTCTGACAGGGGCAATTTTATATGAATGTACTACCATTACTTAAACAGCACTGTATCTAGTAATTGTTATCCATTTTTTTATGTTGGATAGTGATGTATCTTCACAGGTTGTGACTACATGGTATTGAAAAGTTTATTCAGGACAAGTCATGCTGTGAGTGTTTGTGTGGCACTTGTATTGAGTACTGGCATTTATAGCATACCTACACAGATACATTGGTGTTCAATTTTAGGACAGTGTGTGTCCTACATGACAGAAACAATTTCCTTGTTAAAGAATCAGTCTTACTGTAATGCTCAGTGCTGTTTGGACAGTTACATGTGTAGTTTCTTTCTGGCATTCTGACTTAATCTAATTGTTCATATTATATTCATACCTCCTGTGTTGACATGCACATTCAGTTCAGTTATTTGTAACAGCCTTCACTGCAATCTGATGTGGCACATGCAGTCAATATAGAGGCCTGAAGAACGCCTTGTATAATAGGCAGGAGTTTGAATCTGGTAACATCTGCCTGTTAGACAAATATGTCAGACTACAGTGGCTTACACACACTCACAGAGCCAGCCCTTTCATGTATTGTCATACCAGGTAGGTGATCAATACACCTTATATGGTATGATAGTGCTCTCTGCCCTTCCCAGATGTTCTTCCTTATGTGACCAATATGTATACGTCTGTGGCCCCCAAGATTGTTATGCATCTCTCTGATATCCATTCGGGAATATGCTCTGAAAGGACATGATGCAATTGTTTCTTAGTTCATTCCTTGTTCATATTCATTACTGAGTCACTAGATAATTATGCACTGTATTGCATGGCATACTCCATACATATGTCGAATACTGCAGTTGTTTCCACTGTCATAATATATGGCTTACTGGCAGATGTGTGATTCCATAAACATTTCTTACTGTATGGCATGCAGTGAGACCAACAGAAAATGTGATTAGTTCACTGTGATAACACTTTCTATTGTGTTGCCACTGCTGAATTGCTGTCCTGTTACTGTCCCCTGTGATTGTATGTGAGCACGTCCAGTTTTAATATGTCAGACATGTTTACAAATAAAAAATGACCAAACGACTCCTGACATGTCTTCAACTCAGTCTTGTCATTGGTCACTTATGTACGTTGTTTGTCATTAGAGTGGCAAGTATCATTTACATAACCATACAACACTTTCTTCTCTATTACATGCTTGTAGGTAATAAGCTTCTTTCCTATTGGTGCCACTGTCATTTCTTTGCATATTCATGCCCAATTATGAGTTACCTGACATAATGTCCTTTTGTTCTTGTGTATACATGGTGATATGGATAATACAGTGGTACTCTCAGCTTTCATGCATCAGTTCCTGCATATGCATCCTTATATGCAATAACTGCATTCTATATATTCATCCTATAATCTTCAGTCCTTGCGATCTGTTATCTCACTCAGCATTTAATTAACATGTATATCACATTTTCACTCCACTTTGTTACACTGTAGCTTTATGTCCCTATCACATCCTTTATCAGCATGTCCATTATTATTTATGCATGTAAATGTGGGATTAGCATTCCCAATAATTATCATTTTGTTGCACTTTTTGTCAGAAATGCCTCTTACACACCTTTGTCACATTTGCCTGCAGGATACAAGCACACTAGAAATATTTTCCCTCTTCAACATTATTAAATCATTATAACACATTTTTGTGTAACAGTTCCCCCATTTCACTTCCCCTCATTTTGTATTGTTTCCCTGTAATTGTTCTTAATATTTCTGGGTTACAGCAAGTGATCATATCTGAGCATTACCTATATGCAATACGTTTTGTTTACATTGGTGCTGGTGCTTGCAAGCACCTTTACATGGCTGTGAACACTATTGCTGGCCACAGAAAGGTGCTTGTAACTATGTAGGAGTGATGTGAAGCATGTGTATTCTGTTAGCACTGCTGCTCATCACATTAACATACTTACATTGTGTAGGCACAGAGTGGCACCTACATGACTGTTAATGAATCCCAGCAATTACATCAATGAATAAATGCAATACTTAATATTCTTGTTATTATGAACTTCAGGTGAATATAAAAATATTTTCAAAACCAATACTGAATTTTTTGAAATTTCTATTTTTATAGCAGAGAAATGACACCATGGTGGCACAATTTTAACAACCCATTTGCATTTAATATAGCACAATATACCCTAAATGCATGGCAACAACCTTCAATTGTTTTCTTCTTTCATTTTGCAGATGAAAATGGTTTCTACTATTTTAAATAATGCAGATATTTTTACTCATGTACCCTCATCCCAATGTTGTTTGTTGTTTGTCTTTTGGCTTTTCCCGGTAAGGGGTCGCCACAACGGAACTCCGGTCTGCTAATGATTGGCAGTAGATTTTTACGAAATGCTGAGGTGCTAGCTCAACGCCCAACCTTCAATGAAGGCATGCCCCTTCACGCACGCATGTCTTTCAATGCTACCCAACCGTGGGGAGGACATATAGACTCCACACAGAAGGCACTCCCAGGCCAAGCCGAGAATCGAACGGGATAACCTCTTGCTGTGAGGTAACAACGCTACCGCTGTACCAAACGTATGCTTATAAATTTCTCATTACTTCATACATTGCTAACTGATTAAGCCCTACTCTGAATAAGTGACCACTTCCAGGAGAAGCCTAACAGTTTTACTTTCCCTTGCATAAACAAGGATATAGATGTCCAACCCAAGTGGCAAAGTCTTTCAAGTAGGAGCCTTTTCATTTACTATATTTTAATAAATTATTTGTGCTGCTACTGAGTTGCTCAGTGTGATACATTATGTGGTTGGATACAAGCAGAATGAAGTTATGACAAAAATAATGTATTTTACTAGCTCAAAGTCTGTAATCTCTAATACCACCATCACTACTTGTGGGAGGATGGTTATCCCACTGGCCAGAAATTCATAGGATTCTTTGCCTGACCTTAAAGCATCACGCACTTCCATATTGTCTTATATTTCAGTAGATCATAGTAATGTTATGCATAATAATACAAGTAACAAACACTGAAAATGTTTGCATTTTTCCTCATATACGAGCTGGGGTACCAATAACAGTAAGTGTTTTAAGAGACATGACAATCAGCCTGAATTTCATGAGCAGATCTAGTTCTTTTGCAGACTAAAACTCTACATATATTGTACCTTTAGTCTTGCCTTTTTCTTCTAATCCATATTGTTGAAAACACAGTCAACATCTTTTCTCAATCTCTCCTAGTGCCAGATGAGCTTTATTCATCTGCAGGTCACTCATTAGGCTAACCAAATGTTTATTTCATAACTGTAATATTTAGAAATGAATAGGAAGACATTAATAGAGCTGTGGTGTAAGCATTGTTCTGCAAAACCTATCCCACTATTTAACAATTATAATATTTAGGCTGGAGTAAGGAATTATAAAGCATGATTTCAAGAATTTAATGAAATCCTGATGCATGTACTAAGCTGCTCTTTTGTACCATTTTGGAGCAATGGGGTTTACTTTTATGTGGGTAAACCTAAACTGCCTTATAGTTTTTTGTCTGTTACATAACTGAATAATATAAGAAGAGAACTAAAATGTATGACTTGTGGTTACATAAAATATATTGTTGTTGGGTGTAGCAAATGTTTAAATGTACTCTATATTACACATTTTGGGTATAAGTATAGCATTTTGTAGCTTAGTGTTCCAAGCATACCTCTTAAACTCTTAATGCTACAAATCCGGACAAAGCCTAAAATAATGGGGGGACAAAGGACCAAAAATAGGGACAGATTTTATATATTGCTTTTACAAATGTAGAAAACTGCTAGAATAACAGGATATGCATCTTCAGAAGGGCATGAAGTCTGAAACTGAAATATATGTCATTACTTGGTCATTATTTAGTGACATCAATCCTCCGTGATTTGCCATAAAACCACACATTTTATGAGGAACACACCAAATATTTGAGGCAAAACTCTGCGCATTCTGCAAAAATCTGTACAGTTTAAGGGTATGGTTCAAAGTGAAAGTTTTCATGTACAAAGTACACTGTATTAATAGTCATATCTACTTCGTAACATGCTAACAAGTATGACCCTCCACAACACACACAAACATACACATAAACTTATACATGCACACACACACACACACACACACACACACACACACACACACACACACACACACACACACACACACACACACACATGCACATACGCACACCATCTCTCTGCCTGAGAGTTCCTTAACAATGCCTCTTTTACCATTTCTTTCTGAGTAACTAAAGTAGTTTCAATATTTCGCTTTTTTAAGTGCTGTCCTCTGAAAGTACAGCTATTATGAATTAGTTCCATTGCTAGTGTAACTGCATCAGATCACCAATGACCCCTAGTAAATCCAAAATAAACAATGAGATCGATAGCAGCTAATGGTTATTATCCTGGTTACATGGTCCTGAAATTATGCAAGAAATGGTATTTGATCTTCCTTGAAAAAGAAGTCCATCTCTAAGTATGAGTCCTTGAAATTAAAGTTTTAAAAGACAATAAAATGAAGAAAGGAAAGTAGTAAGGTGCACTTAAGTAACGTTTTTAAGTAATAATGGCATAATTGATACCAAGACTGGGTTAGTCCCACTAGGCTAATGGCCTCTTGTCAGGGGAGACCTGAAGTGGTATTTATACTACTAGGAAACATTTAACCAGGGCAATAGGGCATGCTTACAAATTAAGTGATGGTTAATCGATGACATATCTTGCCCTTTTAAAATGCCATGCATGCATTTATCTCTTTTGGCTTGAATGCTTCAGACATTTTTAAATTTTAACCACAGTTTTTGGATCTACAAGAAAGTTTAACTTGAGATAAATCTTTGTTTGGAGAACTGTCAGTGTGATAAGAAAATTTTAAGGTCAGAATTAAATCATAATCATAAATGTTAAAAGTATGCCAGTAGACTAATGTTATAGTTTGAGCATTGTTGAATAGGAAAGGATTGATCTGACAAAATGTTATGGCACAATTAAATGAATTATGTGTGCTTTGGCAGAATTAATGTTGAGTTTCTTTTAGCACACCAGCCTCATGAGTAGATAAGGACATCGTGAGACCATATTCTTCAGGTAAATGCATAACAGGGTGATGACCAACAATCGAAGGACAAGACATTTTTTTTTCCTTGTTTTTCTTTCATTTATCAGTTTCACAAGGTAGAAGTTAACATACATTCCTGGTGCTGTTTTTACCTTGTATGTATTAGTTAGGCACCAGTGGCTGGTGTGATCGACATTTTACTGGCACACACTCCATCTCTCTCATCTTTCTGATTTGAAGGCCTGCAGTTGCACTTGTTTCTGTCCTGTAACTCCTGGGCCCATCTCATTTGCTCACTCAAAAAAAAAAAATGTTATCTGCTTTTACTGTATTTGTGTTTCTTCCTACTTTATTTTGCTTTTGCGTCATCTTAATAGTACTCAATTGTATTTATTACTGCTTGGTGTAACTCATTCTAAGCCTTTTAGTTTAAGCACTTGGGCTTCAAACCAGTTGTTTTACATTAAGAAGGTTTGTGGTCTGCACTGTAGTGGCAGAACAGGTAGCTTACATCCTTCTAAGTTGGGAACTGCTGATTGAGGGCTCAGTGACTGTTATTCTAAAAGTGTATTAATTCTGGTTTAAGCACTTGGGCTTCAGGCCAGTTATTTTACATTAAGAGGGTTTGTGGTCTGCACTCTTGTGGGAGGAGAGGCTGGACTCTGCCCTTCTGAGCTGGGAATTTCTGGTTAAAGGCTTATAGTGCCTGCATATTTGAACTGCTTCTTACTGAAATTGGTACACCTTGTTTGCTGTAGCATAGACTAGATCCAGGCCTGCTGAATCTAGCTTTGTTTGTATAACTTGAGCACTAATCCAGGCATTCTTTAAAGTATTCAATTGTATTTATTACTGCTTGGTAGTAACTTGATTAAAGTGTAGCTATCATTCTAAGACTTTTGGATTAAGCACTTGAGCTTCAGACCAGTTGTTTTACATTACGAAGGTTTGTGGCATGCACTGTGGTGGCAGGACAGGTAGTTTACATCCTTCTAAGTTGGGAACTGCTGATTGAGGGCTCAGTGTCTGTTATTCTAAAAGTGTATTAGGTCTGGTTTAAGCACTTGGGCTTCAGGCCAGTTATTTTACATTAAGAAGGTTCGTGGTCTGCACTCTTGTGGGAGGAGAGGCTGGACTCTGCCCTTCTGAGCTGGGAATTTCTGGTTAAAGGCTTATAGTGCCTGCATATTTGAACTGTTTCTTACTGAAACTGGTACACCTTGTTTGCTGTAGCATAGACTAGATCCAGGCCTGCTGAATCTAGCTTTGTTTGTATGCTTGTTGTTTGTTTGCTTGTTATTTCCCTGAAACGCTAATTCCACCTAAAATGCGGCTTTTCAGCGCTTCTGTGGATCCCTAGTGATATCTGCATTGCTTACTGTACTTATTTCCTTGTTTCACTTGAAAGAAAGTTACTGTTTGTCGTTTTAAGTTACCTGTAACACATTGCATTTAAGTTACCTGGCACTTGCTCACTAAAGCAATTATATAAGTCAGCACTAAAAAATTAAAAGCACTACACCCTCACAAACTCCCTTGAGTACCTTGTTCCCCATTGGCCCTTTTTTCAATTATAAAGGAATTCCCAATACTATTCTAGCATGTCCAAAGGTCAGTTGTCAATCTCCTCTCCGGTCCAGCTGGTGAATCCGGGAATCTTGAGGCAATGTTACAACTGCCTCATGTACACAGACAACCCTCTCCTCCTCCCAACAAATTCCAACACATGTGAGAGATGCAACCATATAGCCAAACTGGAGGCTAAGCTCTCTCAACTCAGCACTGGCGTAACCAGTCAGGAGGAGAAGGAAACCACACTCACTACAATTCCAGTCTCACATAGACTTACCACAACAGGAAACCAAACACATAAACACGCAAAAACATACTCGGAGGCTCTAAATAAAAATCTGCCTAAGCAACAGAGACCTCCAAAGCAGACACCCAAGCAACCGCTACCCCAAAAGAAAACACATGCAACACATAGCTCACAAAGCCAGTGTGCCGGACAGTCACAGCCTTTAAGACTAAACAACACACCTGATACACTTGTAATAGGTGACTCTATCATCCGGCACACTGACGTCCCGCTCACCAGGCTGAACAAGGAGAAGGTCACAGTGAGCTGCCTGTCAGGCGCTAGGATCCGCCACATAACACAAGCACTCAGGTCACTCAAGGCAAGTACAAATATGACTCGGTCATTGTCCATGCTGGTGTGAATGACCTGAGACATACCTACCTGAACTACATGAAAAGAGACATAGAGGAGCTCTCTGAGCATGTAGCCCAGGCCGGTATGACCCTGACCATGAGTAGCATCTTACTCTCACCAAGAATGATGCCACAATATGAAGACAAGATGATCAATTTCAATGATTGGCTTAAGTATTGGTGTCATTCAAAGGGGATCCAATGCCTGTTCAATACCAATGCTTCGCTAGGGATGGCTTGCACCTGTCACCCCTGGGCTTTCGGATATTGGCAAAGGCTCTTGCTTCCCCCATAGTACCTTTTTTAGGCAAGACTCAAAAGACAAACCCACCTCCATATCACAAGGGATAAGAAACTAAGAGTAATGCTACTCAACGCCAGAAGTCTAAACCTCAAGATGCACGCACTCGAAACTATCCTTTGCATGAAGAACATTGATATCTGTGCAGTAAGAGAAACCTGGTTCAAGGCTCCCGAGAGCACCCCAGCACTACCAGATTATACCTCATACCATGCTTTTTGGCCCCAAAACTTGGACCGAACCACAAAAGGAGGGGGAGTATCAATATTCATCAAAGATACCCACACCTCCAGGTTGGTGGCACAGCGCAAAGCATCAGAGACTATCCATGTGCAACTAACAGTGGGTAAAACTGCCATCCAGTTTATAGCCTGCTACAGACCACCCTCCCAAACCCAGGAACCCCACTCGGCCTTCCTGAGAACACTGGAAAATATGAAGGTCTCTCCAAACACCATTATATTGGGCGACTTCAACTACCCAAACATAGACTGGGAGCACTACTCTAGCTCCAACACCTTAGCCCAAAGGTTCCTAGAATTTATAAACTCAAATGCTATGGAACAACTTGTTACCACTCCCACAAGAGGGGAAAACATACTGGACCTGATCATCACCAACATGGGGACTCTATGCTCCAGTCCAGAAGTGTATCGCTCACTGGTAAGATCAGATCATAAACTAATCTCACTGGATATTCACATCCTGACCCCACCCCCTGCCCAGAAAACCACAGTGAAAAACTTCTCTAAAGCAAATTTCACACTCCTCAAAACTGAGGTGGAATCCTTCAAAGCCCCCGAGCCTGTGGAAAATACGGCCCAGACCGCAGAATCCTTTATAAACGCATTCTATGTACACCTTCAGGAATGCATGGATCATGCAATCCCAAATAAAACCAAAACCCAATCCTCCAAAGGCAGACGTCCTGTCTGGTGGACCCCAGCCATAAACAAACTATACAATAGAAGAAGGAAGCTACTACATGACAGAGCAAAATCCCAAAAAGGGAAGGCATCTCTGATTAGTATTAGCAAAAAACTATGGGCACTCATAAAATCATCTAAGGCCAGCTTCGAGAGAAAAATTGCACAGGACACTAAGGATAATCACAAGGCTTTCTTTAGTTATGTTAGGAACCTGGGTGGGAATTACCAGATATGCTCAGAATTACTCCAAAATGACAAAAAATACATCGAACCCACAGACATTGCCAACATCCTAGCTGACAGGTTCAGCACAAACTGCCCCCCCCTCCCCACCAAAAGGGCAAATATCTATCCCAGCAGAGCGCTGCCCCCCTGACATCTCAGATGGTCAGGTAAGAGCCGCCCTCTCCAAAGCAAAAAACACAGCATCAATGGGACCAGATGGTGTCCCGGGCTGCATCCTACATGAACTCCAAGAAGAGCTAAACCCAAACATAAAACTACTGTTCAATCTCAGCCTTACTACAGGATATGTACCGAAAGAGTGGCGTACAGCAACAGTGGTCCCTCTCCACAAAGGTGGTGCCTCAATGGATCCTGGAAACTATCGCCTTATAAGCCTGACTAGCTTGGTCTGCAAAGCTATGGAAAGGATCATCATCAACATCTGGGAACCTACAGACACTGGATCCTACCCAGTTCGGCTTTGTTAAGGGCAGATCCTGCCTCTTAAACCTGGTCAATTTCTTTGAAACAGTCACCAAGGCCATTGACGAGGGGAAGGTGGTCCACACAGCCTACCTGGACCTCGCAAAAGCCTTCGATACAATACCCCACTCGGTCATTATAGATAAGCTCACCAGCTTAAATATAAACCCCTATGTCACTAGATGGGTTGCAAACTGGCTCAAGGACAGAACACACATGGTTAGAATTGCTGGAGCCATGTCAGACTCCAAACCAGTTACAAGTGGCATCCCACAAGGCTCAGTCCTGGGACCTCTCTTGTTCGGTATATATTTCGCAGAGGTACAGGCCAACACAGAAGGACTCTGGCTGACCAAGTTCGCAGATGACTGCAAACTGGACGCCATAATCGACTCTCCAGCCGACACAAGCATCCTCCAAATGGGCCTCATAGAAACAGACAACTGGTGCCAGAGCCATGGCCTCAAGCTAAATGCCAAAAAGTGTATAGTCATCCCCTTTTGCAAAAACAAAGTGCCCACAAATTATCACATAGGTGGTAATCCATTAAGTACAGAAGAAGGAATTAGGGACTTGGGGACCCAAGTTGATAGCAATCTCTCATTTGACAACCATGTGACCAAAGTGGTTAAAAAAACATTTTATATAGCCCACGTAATCATGAAGGGATTCACATCTAGATCAGGGGAGGTCATCGTGCCTCTTTACTCATCCCTCATCAGACCCATAATTGAGTACAATGCCCCTTTTGGGATGTACCTTACCAGACACCTGCAGCAACTGGAAAGACCCCAAAAGTACCTCACCAAGAGGATCAAAGGGCACAAACAGATGCCATATGCTGCCCGATTAAAGAAACTCCAGCTCTACTCAGTGGCATACCGCCTGCTCAGAGGCGATCTGTGCCTGACATATAAAGCCATGTCCAACCTGGAATTAATAGCCATGCTGCACCTCAGAAAATCCAAATCCCATCGAGCTACGCGCTCGAGAGACTTGAACCTCAGCACTGAAATAAATAAGACATGCTGGAGGGACAGATTCATAACTCAGAGGCTCCCTTCACTCTGGAATACAATCCCAGTCCAGGTTAGGCAGAGTCCCTCATTGACTCTCTTCAAGAGGAATATTGATGAGTAGATGGGAGATCGTAGGTTTACCCCGGGTATCACTTCTGTGTCACTGTTAGACAGAGGCACAGTATACTAACCTCGAAAAAGGGCATAGCAAAATTTATTTAAAATGGGTGTCAAAAGCCAAACACACTCTGGCTAGGCTTATAAATGCCCTAGGGCAGATAGCCTAGTATGAACCTATGAACCTATGAACACATGGATAATTGTTCTAACTTTTGTTCTCTGTCCTTGGAAGGTGCACAGTTAAGCAAATGTGACAAAATGCTTCATTTCATTCTGTTATTTTACTGAGGGTGCATGTTTTTATATGTTTTTTTGTGGTTTTACTTGCTAACTTTTCACTTTTATTCTAGTTTAACAGTTCACTTAACTGCAGTTCCCCAAAATATCCAAGGCTAATTTTTCCTTGTACCTTGCCTTCCTTCCTTGAGAATGCTTTCAGATTACTACTTCAGCTACCCATTTTGTATTCTGATAGTCCTTCCTACTGTTAACTTCTATAAAGTTCTTGACTCCTTTTTTTATATTCCCTTGCTGTTCCCATTGCTGCTTGTATTACTGTTATTATATTTTTTCTTTACACATTTTGTGGGCATGCTTTTCTTTTTTTTTTTTCCTGCAAAAACATTTTGTTTTCTGATCACCACTGTTTAAATAAAACATTTTATTACATTTCTGCCACTTAAGGCATGTTTTACATCCCCTCCCCACACAGGTAAATGGTAGTTCCCTTTGTTATGCCAGTTTTTCATCTGAAAACATATTGGTATTTATTATGATATAGTGTATCATTTTTATGTTTCCTTTACATTTGTTTTCCTTTTTCAGTGATTTATTCCATACCCATTTTATATTCTGAAGATAAAATTCCTAATTGATTCAAGTTTGTTATAACAGAAGTGTTTCTTCTCTACCATTAAAACAACACTTTTCTTCCTTAGATACACCACAGACTCTTCCTTTGTGTTCCATCAATACAACAGGCAATAGTTAACTCTCAGAAGTCTAAATTTTATCATAGAACAATGCATTTCTGAACTCAAAATGTCTGTTTTTTTTTTATTTTTGTTCCATTGTTTAACCTTCTCATTTAAGAATGTAACCCCTGCTCACTTGCTACTGAGTTCTTATATATCTATCTATGTTTATATATATGTATATATATCTATATATATCTATGTATATCTATGTATATATATATAAAATATATATATACATATATATATATAAATATATATATATATATATATATATACATCATATATATATATATATATATATATATATATATATATATAAAATATATATATATATATATATATATATATATATAAAATATATATATATATATATATATATATATATATATATACATATATATACATATATATATATATAGCTTTATATACTTTATAAGCTCGAAATACTGAAATCTCAAATTTCAGTATCTGGAGTTCATAAATTGGAAGGATCAGAGGATCACAACTCCAGAAGCGTGAAATTCAAAATCTCAAATGCGGGAGATTTTGAATTAGCGGTTCTAGTGTTGTGCAGTGTTTGTGGATTCAGGTAAGTATTTATAATTAACGGTGTTGGGTAGGGGCTGTAGCGTGTGTTGTTACTGTGATGTGTGTGTGCAAAAGGAATGCAGTTTGTGTGGTGGTGTTTTGTGTCTGTGTGGATGTAGTACGACCTTGGAGTTAGAATATTTAAGTAGGGGGTATGGGGTGGTGCACCTACCTTTATTATATTTTGCATATAATAAGGGTAGGTGTGTGTGCTTGCTTAGTTTTGTGTGTGTGTGTGTGTGTGTGTGTGTGTGTGTGTGTGTGTGTGTGTGTGTGTGTGTGTGTGTGTTGTAATGGTGTTTGAAAGTGTTGGGAGTTTGAATTTTGTGGTTTTGCAGTTTTGGAATTTAGGGCTTTGTGATTGAGTGGTTTCGAGCATTTGGATTTTCCATTTTATGGGCTTGAGATTCTGTAATTCGAGATTTCAGTATTTCGAGATTATAAAGTGAATCCATATACATACATATATATATATATATATATATATATATATATATATATATCTATATATATATATATATATATATATATATATATATATATATATATATATATATTTTTTTTAATTTCCTACCTGAAAGATAGACCATCAGTTCCCCTATTCCGACATTTCAATGACCCATACATTCTATACATTCCTAGCAGTTAAAGTCCATCAACATTTTTTTCCCTCTGGGAAGTGAGAATCAGATGCCAAGGTGGTGACATCATACAGTGTAAAAAATAAGCCTTCTTCCTTAACTCCCTCCCCTTGATGCAGCTGTGACTTCAGTATATGTGTGTCTCAGTGGTGCATGAATGTTTCTATACATGCTAACTTTTGATTATGTCATGCACCTCTAGCTGAAGTACATTAGCTATGGTTCTCTCAGTGGAGTAGCCATGACCTCTGCCTCAAATGGGTGAGCTAACAGTTTGCTACTCCTCTCTCTCCTACTCATGCCAACTGTTCCAGTGCTGGGGTACTAGTTGAACCTTGGTTATCTGGTGCAAAAGTTGAGGTTTAATCCTCTTTGACAACAGAGCTGTCTAGTATTTATTCATTTCTTGTTATTATTTTTAAAACTACCAGATCCTCTTCCTGATTAAATTGGTTTTACTGACCATTACTTAAGTGCATATAACTTAGGAACAGATGAAATACATCATATTCGTATTTTAAGGATGTAAATAATTTTTTCATCTGTGTTGATAACCATTCTAACACTATCCCTCCTGATTTAAGAAGTAGAGCTACCCACAATGACTTCAAAATGGCCGTGCCTCAACAACTCCATAATGAATCTTTATGTCAGTACTTTATAGATAACGGCTAACGTTTCTCTTATCTTCTTGCTATTCGTCCTTGTTTTGTATCATTTCATTGTAATTACTTGTAAATAAAGGAGCCAGTCAATTACCTACTTCTATAAATCCTGTTTATGTTATACCTGTTATATATGTAACATTATAATCTATATGCTGCAACTCATATATTGTAACAGTGCCATTTGTGTTGCCTTGTTTTCATGCTGTGGCTAAAAAGGGTCTTCAGACCAGTCTGCCAACCTGGCTATCAAACAGAAATAAATACATGTTTTGTGTTCCTCTGTCATAATATAGTGTCACTGTCACCCCTGTCTAGGTACTGGTAATGTAGACAGCTCTCCCCTTTTGCTAATCCAGTTTTAGCTCAAGATTCTTCCCAACTAGTATCATCTACGACTTAACTAGTCTATTAGGGATGCTATCAAACTAACTACATTCTTGTTCAAACCCCTATATTAATAATCTGTATCAGTTACTGACAGCTGTTAATTCAAATAAGCCTTTAATCTTCAATAACTTTCATGACAACACTGGGCATTTTCCCTTTAACCCTTATGTATATCAGTATATGTAAGTAAATGTAAATATATATACCAATATCTTGTCACTGTCCATTAGTCTGAAAGCTTCTGAGTTTTGGCTTCTAGATTTAAAACAGTGACATGTATTACAAACCCTAAAAACCTGTCCCTCTTAGTCCTGCTTACAGGTCTTGTTTTGGGGCTGTTTTGCAAAGCATGTGTTTTCTTAGTTTACCAAGCTCAGTACATAACATATTGCTACAACTATGACTTACAGCATAATCAAAAAACAGATCCATTATATTACCGATACATAAAGATCTTGAGCTACCTTTGCCCTTTGTAACAATCCTTACAAAATATGAAAAATAGATGTGTTGTTGAATGTGACATTTTTGAAATAAGATGAAAAGATGTATTAGACTTGCAGCTACTTTAGAAACAATGCAACAAAGTGGTGAAATGTATAAAGACTATAGAAAGCTTGCAGCTGAGTTCTTCTTTAAACTGTATAGCAGAGGTGTCAAACAAAAATATACTGTAAACATTATATAAAAAAAAAAGATTGAACAAGGCATGTAAATATTTTGTTCTGAAAATGTAGTTGATTGCAAAATATAAATTATAGCCTTTTTCTATATAGACAATTGTAATTTTTTTCTTGTATATGGGATGGTAGTCCATGTTTAGACCAGTTACTGCTCAATAGGAGAAAATAGTGGAGGTGTCTCTGTCCTCATCCAGATGAAACTCATATCAAGGCTGGTAAAACAACATGCTGCACTAACACCTCTTCATGTCAAAATAACCATCAAAAAGGTCCAGTACCATATATCAGCTAGCTATAGAGCTCTCCCTCTCTATGACCCAAGAAACCCACAAAGCTTATTGACAGGAACTGGAATCACTCAGTATTAATCACAGTGTCACTCAGTATTAATTCTGGTACCGTTTCCTTAGGTGATCTAAACCATCTAACTATAGATTGGGTAACCTATACCACCACTAGTACACAAGCACGGAGACTCCTGGACTTTGTCAGTACAAAAACACCCTGGAACAATTAGACTGACTACCCACTAAGGGGGAACATCATCTTGGATTTTGTCCTTACTAATACTGGGGTATCTTGCACCATACTTTGTATATATATATATGCCACTTGCTATGTCTGACTATAAAACCATTTCTTTTAAAATAAAACTGAAACCAGAGACCCCTTCCACTGAATGTACCTTTAGAAATGTCTCTAAGACAAACTACCTACTCCCAAGTGATACAGTGAAAAGCTTTAAATCCCCGCCAAATCCAGATAAGTCCATTGAAACAGTGGATCTGTACACCACCACACTATACCAGCATGTATACATCTGCATAGATGCAGCTGTATTCTCTATGACCAAGCAACCCTGCCCCCCCCCCATCCTGAAACCATAATATCAACAAACTTTACAATAAAAGGAATAGAATTTTGACTGAAAGTAAGAGAGTAATTCCCACAATGATACAGCCCTCATCACTGAAATAAAAAACAACTCTAGAACTTAATAAAACCCTCCTAAACCAAGTCTGAGGCTAAAATAGCCCCCAAGCCAAAGACTATAACAAGGACCTTTTTAGATATGTTTGTAATCTCAGAAGCACAACACAGCACTGCACTGAGATGATTGCAAATGATGCTACCTACACTCTGGCTGAAGATGTAACAAACCTACCAGCTTGTAAGTTCAGCTCAGACATTACCCTTCACAGGATATACCTGAAACAACCTCTTCTCCAACTATCACACAAATCCAGTTCTTAAAAACACTATCAAAAGCTAAAAGTACTGCGTCGATGAGTCTTGACAATATCCCTGGATGCATCTTAACTAGCATGAAACATGATTTAGCTACACCCCTAACAACACTGTTCAATCTCATACTCCATTCAGGTTTTGTACCAAGCAAATAGAGAACAGCTACAGTCATTCTCCTGCATAAGGGAGGACCTTCCACAGACCCAGGCAACTGCAGACCCATAAGTATGTTTAGCCTCAAACTTATCATAGAACTAATCAAAAATAACATAGGGAACCTCCAAACACTGGATATGTCTCAGTTTGAATTTTTCAAGGGCAGGCAATGCTTAGATAGCCTGGTGGACTTTTTTGAAAAGGTCACTAAAGCAATGGATGATTGTAACTGGTACACACTGCATACATTGACCTAGCCAAGTTTTTGACACTATCACCACCCAGGCATAACTAGGAATAAACCCATATATAACCTGCTGGATTGTCAGCTGGCTCATAGATAGGATAGAGGAGATCAAAATAGTGGAACTTGCCTCCACAATGAGACCAGTCATTAGTGGACCTCTCCTGTTTGGCAGCTACTTGTCTAAACTAAAGCCAATACTAAAGGGCGCTGGCTGAGTATGTTTGTAGATGATTGCAAGCTAAGAACAGTCACTGAATGCTCATATGAATTAGTCATCCTGCAAATAACTGCTGCCAGAATCATGGACTGAAACAAAATACCACAAAATATATTATCATATCCTTTCAGAAGTCATCTACCATAGGGAACTACCCCACTGACAATACACTCATAAGAGTTGACCCATTTTTTTGGGATTTGGGAACATATGTGGAAAGTGAACTAATTTTCAACTAGCATGTGTCCATTGTTGTAAGAAATGTATTCTATATTTAGCAACTTATAGCCAAACAGATTGTGCCTAGATCTTTACCCAACCCTCATTAGACCAATCATTGAGTATAACGTCCCTTTTGTCATGTCTCTGTCCAGACACATATACCAACTGGAATACCTTACTAAAAGCCCTGCCACTATGTTTGATATCATACAGACTGCTAAAACCTGACCAGTGTCTGGCATACAAGACATCTTCTAAACCAATACTGATAGACTTACTGTACATCAACAAGTCAAATGTCATCATAAATATTCAGCCTAGGGATGTAAGCCTCTTCAGCAGCATAAATGGAATAGCGTGGAGGGATAAGTATATCTCTTTCAGGAACATAGCCCCTGTCCAAATGAAACAAAGTTTATCCCTTTCCTTATTCAAGCACTACTTGTATCTATGGATGGGTAATAAAAAATGTACCCTAGGACAGTCCTCTGTACTACTAATGGGCAGAGGCAGCTCTTAAATACTTTGTTTGCCCCGCACATGTGTCCCTTAAAATGATCTATGTATGATCCCTGTTATTCTCACTATGGGTAATAAATAATGATTTATCGTGGAACAGGCAAAGCCAATCTATCTCCAAATGGGATAGGTTAATTCAAGCATCAGAAGGGAACATTGGCTTGGCATAAAACAGTGGCGGATTTAGGCCTTGCTGCACGGGTGCTCGCCTCCCCCTTTTTGTTAACCCAGACAACCTGAAGCCAGGAAAAAAAAAAAAGAAAGAAAGAAAAGGAAAAGAAAAAAGCTTTTCTAAAATAACAATTCTGCTTGTGTGTGTGGAATGTGTTTGCATCTGCAGTGGCAGTGTCTTCTCCTTTAAAGAGGACCATGCATGTGTCACACACACTCACATGTCAACGTGGATGTAAATACATTCCGCACTCATGTGAAGAATTTAAACTAGCCAATTCCACTGAGAGATTGCATTGTATGTTCAATGACCATTGCCTTTCAGTTGACTGGAGGGATCCAAATCCAGCAATTGCTGCCAGGGATTTGCAGGGCAACAGGAAGAAACTTGGAACCATAATGAGGGAATTTGCGCACAAGAAGGTGAGACAAATCAATGGAAAAAGACAAGACAACCCAAATATTCTTTTAGAGTTGGACATTATTTATGAAACAAGGATAAGGATACATATAAGGGTATGGTTTAGTCATGCCTTAGCTAGGTTCCATCCCCAGGAGAAAATTTATGCTAGGCATTTCAAAATCCTGCCATGATGAATACCCCTATCATGTACCTTTTATACAATGTTCCTAGTTTGTTGTATTTTGAAATAAAGAACATGAGTCAAAATATTCATCAGTTTTGTTTTATTTTGAGGAGAATGCAGAGGGTATATGGATTAAGAAAACCTTAATAACTTGGTAATCGGTTGTTTTGTAAGTCGGTTTTTATTGGTGTTGTGCTTCATTTAGTTTGTTTATTTTGATAGATTATGGCAATGGTGACATTATCTGCAAATTTGTGACATTCTTTAGAATAGCGTGGAACTGAGGGACTGATTAGATTTTGGTAGTGTTTGTCATAATTGGCTCATTGACTTGTCAGTGAAGTGACATTTTTATTTTCTTATTTTTGGGTCTTAACATCTTCATATTTTCGCATGCATGTTTCCAGATTCTTAAAACATTTTAAGAAGATTTTCACTGATTCTTTAACATTTAAGGTGATTAAATGGAAGTAATAATAGTAATAATAATAAATAATAATAAATAATAATAATAATAATAATAATAATGTTGTGGCATATTATGCAAGTAAGTAGGATGTGAAGTCTGTGGTAAAATATGTAGAAATGTGAAAAGCTTTAATGTAACTTGCAGTATTTTAGTGAGAAAGGTACTACCATTCTAAACTAAAGCAGATTATCTTTTGTTCTTGTATTTATTAGTGTACTGTTGTTTCTTTTCTTAAGTGATCACATTTTACCCGTTCTTTTTTTTCTTTTTTTCTTTTTTTGCCTCAAAGCAAGAGGTTCTCTGGTTTGATTCTTGGCCAGGATGCCTTCTGTGTGGAGTCTGCATGTCCTGCCTGTGGTCGCGTGAGTTTCCTCCAGGTGGTGTGGTTTCCTCACACATTCCAAAGACATGCAGTATGTGGATGTGTGTGTGTGTGTGTGTGTGTGTGTGTGTGTGTGTGTGTGTGTGTGTGTGTGTGTGTGTGTGTGTGTGTGTGTGTGTGTGTGTGAATGAGTGATACACATGAATGACTGTGGCAAGGCTAGCCACCTGGTGGTTTAAAACCTAGCTTGAGATGATTGCCCCTGTTAAAGTGACACCCAGACCCCATGTAAAAAATGGGAAAAGGGGTTAAGGATGGATGGATGGTTTAGGTAAGGGAAAAAGATTTAGTGTCATGAGACAATTAGGTGTGTATGGCTTGGGTTTAGATTAAGGGTTATGTAAGAGGCTAGATCCAGTGTTGTGTAAGTTAGATGTCTTGCATAACAGGACAGCTATGCAAAGGGTTTTTCTAAGGTAAGGTATAGGGTCGGAGCCACTGCTCTATCTCATTAATGCATCCTGAGATACCACCAACACAGACAGATAGGGCATCAACATCTCATCCTAAGGATGGCACACTCATGAGTGCAGCACCCCTCTTACCCTGCACTGCAGTGTCTGCAACTGATGTATTTGGTGGGGAAATAGAACCCACAGCCTTCTGCAACAAAGGCAAGTGTGCGACCTGTTGTGCCAGTGTGTGTGTGTGTGTGTGTGTGTGTGTGTGTGTGTGTGTGTGTGTGTGTGTGTGTGTGTGTGTGTGTGTGTGTGTCCAGATTTTTGCAGAATGTCCAGATTTATGCCTCATAGTGTGTGTGTGTGTGTGTGTGTGTGTGTGTGTGAGAGAGAGAGTCTTTGTCCAGATATCTTCCTCTAAGAGGTTGAGAGGTATGCCTTCCTGTCAACTGTCCAGATTTTTGCAGAATGTCCAGATTCATCCCTCATATTTTAGGACTATTCCTCATTAAATTTGTGGTTTTCTGGCAAATCACTGAGGACTGAAATAATTAAATCATGCCATACATTTCAGATTCAGAATGAGTTCCTTCAGAAAATGCATGCCAAGACAAATGCTGTTATTCTAGCAACTTTCTAAGTCTGCAAGAGCAATATTTAAAATCTGTCCCTGTTTTTAGGCCCTTGCCCCCCCCCTTGTAACTTCGTTACAAGAGACAAGAGCCTGAATCTTCTACACTAACTACCACATTGCTGAAGGAATTGTGAGCTTCAGTGGAGACAAGAGCCTGAATCCTCTACACCAACTACCAGACTGCTGAAGAACTTGTGAGTTTCAGTGGAGACAAGAGAATGAATCCTGTACAGTAACTACCAGACTACTAAAGGAATTGTGATTTTGAGTTTCAGAACATTTTCAGGGAATTATGAATTTCAATGCATTTTCAAGGGATTATGAGTTTCACTGCATTTTCATGGAATTGTATGTTTCAAAGGAAGAGATGTTTACTGTTACTCATGCTAAGTCTGTTTTCAATGGAGCAACTAACTTTTGTTTAGCAATGGCAGTCGCTGTTTGTGCTGCAGAATTTGAAAGCAGTGTAAGTAGCATTATTACTCTTGGATCAGAAGGCTGTGGATTCTACGCATGCACCATGTAGATGGAGTGCTGATATTGCAGTGCCCTTTTGATTGCTGATTATTTGGTGCATTTTAAGGCAGGATAGGGGTTCTGCATACTTTGTATGAGATGCCTAGTAACTATGAACCTGTTGACATTTTTTCAGTCATTCTCTATTAAAATATAATCAGCTTAAACATTTTTTTAATGTAACATAGGCAAATAATTCTTCAAGAGCAGCAGGCACTGAATTTGTAAATGAAACACTGAAATATAAAGCTGTTTGCCAGTAGCAACTTCTTCATTAGTTACAGAACTCTAATGTGGAGTTATTCACATGACTTTTACTTCTGAAGAAATTGTGTTTATTGACTGCTATTGGTGGATTGTAATGACAAAAGAATGAGTGGCCTTTTAAATGAAATGTGTAGTTTTCTCATTACTAGTTCATACATTTTGTTTCATATCTTACTGGAAGAATGTTCAAAATTACAAATTTAAAAAACACTTTAACAAATGCCATACTGTACAAGGAATATAATTTAATACAATCAGGAAGGTGAATCAAAGAACATATACATGTACGTATGGTCTAAAAATGCATGCAGGAGCCTATGGTTTGAAAATAGCCCAAAGATAAACTTAGTCCTCCACTGGTCAGATTTATTTTCTTTGAATATAGGTTTTAATGCCGTTTTAATGAATGTGAGTTTAAAGTGCAGAGATGTTTAGTGCTCATGCTAAGTATTTTCTTTGCAAGACTGTATTGTTTATTGGCTATCAGTGTTGTGCTATTCTATTTCAATATCTGTAAACAGTAAATAAGTAAATAAGAAAACAGTATGCACACCAACAGTGTTTATGGTAACTGAGGAGAAATAGCCAAGTAATGGAACACTGGAATGGCTGGGGAGGGGTTTGTTGCAGGGGTGGGGGGTGGTTACTATAGGAGGGGCTACTTTGGCGGTCCCAATCTATTACCCTGCCCAGGGCCCTAGGGCCCCATTTGACCATGATTCAGCTCTGGGTTTGTGTCTTAAAGTAAGTTAACTGATAATTAATTTAAAAGGTTTACAGTGTTGGGTTACTTAAGGACATCTGTGCCTTTCATTATAGCCCTGCAAGAGACAAATTTAGGGGAACAGTAACATGCTGCAGTGTTAAGGGACTATCAGACCTGGGGAGTAGCTTGTCCTTTTCATGGTGTAATGTACAGAGGGAGTGATGTTACTGATTTGCAGCCAGTGCTCTGTGACATTAGAAGATTTCACAGTGGATGTACAAGAGTGTTATGCTGGAATGGATGACTACATTGTTGCAATTTATAATATAGTATAATAAGTCAAAATTTTAATTTACCCACTCCCTTGAGCCTTACTCAGGGGCATCTCGTGCTATTGGACTGCAGGACTGCAGCTCCCCCAGCTGTAAAAAGAAAAAAAAAAATAAAACAGAAGAAAAGGAAAAATGAAAATTAAAACAAAATGATAGCAAGTCCCAGAACTATACGCATGCATGCTCGGCGTTCCCAGAACTCTGCATGCATGAATCCAGGCTGCAGTTTAACCAGTTCAGATTAGAAGAAGGCATCAGGCTTACAGAAATGCCCAGAAGTCTATGCGGTTACAACCACATAGACTGGAAGGGGATCAGACTGCAACATCTGCAGGGTGGCAAACATGGGGGCTGGGACTTTGAAGCAATGAAGCAATCATGGAAAAGACAGACTTGAAAGTGGACTGCAACATCTGCAGGCTGGGATGGGACTTTGAAGCAAGCTGCTGCAGGAATTTCAACTGGGATGGTGGGATGGACTTCAAACCCAGGTATAAGTAATTGTGTGTGTGTGTGTGTGTGTGTGTGTGTGTGTGTGTGTGTGTGTGTGTGTGTGTGTGTGTGTGTGTGTGTGTGTGTAAAGCCCCAGTTAAATATACCTGGTGGCTAGAAAGAAATTCAGGAAAGGCTCACACCCAAGGATACACTTGGTGGCTAGAGAATAACTCAGGCTCAAACCTTGTACCTTGGGTGCAGGTAGCCAGAACCTGAATTCCCTACCCACCATCACTTGTAAAAGCTATTCAGATTTTTGCCTCATTTTTTTTGTTCTGTTCTGTTCCTCATAAAATCTGTGGTTTTCTGGATTTTGAATTCACTAAATAATGACAGGCATTTGAATTTCAGACTTCATATTCTTCAGAAAGTACACGGTAACACAAAACCTTTTATTCTAGCAAATCAATAAGATCAATATTTTAAATTTGTCCCTATTTTTGGGGCTGTATTCCCCCATTATTGGCTTTGTCCAGGTTTTTTTTTGTGCTAAGAGGTTGAGAGCTATATGTGAGAACTGAATACACTAAATGATAGCCATTTAAGTTTCAGTCTTTCTGTGTTTCAAGGAACAGCTGATTTGGCATAGTGGTATGTTGCTCTGACTGTAATGCACATAGTCCTGGGTTCAAGCCTTATGGTGGTAACACAGCATTTTATTCTAGAAACTTTCCAAGATTATACAAGCAATGTTTAAAATGTGTCCCTGGTTTTTGAGCTTTTGCCCCCCCCCCAATAAATTTTCCCTTTTTCCAGATTTCTTTTACTACAAAGTTGTGATATACAATTGAGTGCCAGTAGGATTTTACGAGGATCTGAGAGCTTCAGGAAAAGAGAAGTTTAGTGCTACTTATACAGAATCTGCTTGCATTGTTAATATCACAAAAGGTAGTGTATTTGCTTTTGATGCAGAAGGCTATGGGTTCAACTCCCACAGTATGTAGATGCACTGCTGATACTGTACTGGATTGTATTTTTAAAGGGGGGTGGATGATGCAGTCCTGAGAATGTCCTCTTTGGCGGAGATACCTAGTAACTATAAACCTGTTATCAGTTTGCCATCCATTCCCTATTGCAATATTACTAGCTTATCATTTTTTTAAAGTAACATAAGCAATTTATTCCTCAAGGGTAGCAGGCACTTTATTTGTAGATGAAACAATGAAATATAAAGTTGTTAGCTAGCAGCAACCTTTTTATTAGTTATAGATCTTTTTAATGTGGAATTATTTAGATGACTTTTACTTCTGCAGAGAGTGTGCATATTTACTAATACTGGTGGATTGTAGAGGTTTTAGTAGACTTTTATGATAGACATGCTCTGAATGGGGCAGTTTTGTCATTATTAGTGCATGCATTTTGTTTCATTGCTTACTGGAAAAATGTTCAAAACAATAAATTTAAAATACCCTCTAACAACTGTACTGTATTATACAAGGAATTTAATTTAATACAATCAGGAAGGTGTATCAAAGAACACATGTGTGTTTCATGTGCAAGGGGCCTATGATTTGAAAACAACCACCAAAGTTCATAGGTTCATAGGTTCATAGGTTGGTACTAGGCTATCAGACCTAGGGCCTATACAAGCCTAGCCATAACAATTTCCTGGCAATTTCTTCCCACACTATTTACTTCCCTGGAACCCTGAAAAAGAAACCACAGGCCCTGATGAGTTAATCTTTATCTGCCACTGGCCAAATGTATTTTCTTTGAATGTGGGTTTCAATGCTGTTTCAATGAATGTGAGTTTCAAGGGTAGAGAAGTTTTAATGCTAAGTCTATTTTCATTGTGAGACTACATTGCTTTGTTTAGCAGATGTCTATTAGTGTTTGCACTGTAAAATGTAAAATAAAACTTTTAAATGAAATCCAAATCATCGTAGATGTAAAGCACTATGCACATTAGAGTGTTTATGGTAAATGGGGTGAAATAGCCAAGTAAAGGAACATTGGAATGGCTGCAAGGGGGAGGCCCATATTTGACCATGATTTTGTGTGGGCGGAAGGGCGGCAGACTCAAAGACAGTCCCGGCTGAACTATACCTCTCAAATGTCCAGATTTTCACAGAATTAATAGATTTTTGCTTCTTATTTTTGGTTTGTTCCTCATACAATTTGTGGTTTTCTGGCAAATCATTTAGGAATTAAGTCACTAAATAATAACAGACATTGAGTTTCAGACTTCATACCCTTCAGAAAAATGCATGCTAAAGCAAGACCTGTTATTCTATCAACTGTCTGGGCTTATACAAGAGCAATTTTTAGTACTGTTTGTATGTTCCCCCAATATATTTGGCCTTGTCTAGATTTCCTGTGTTAAGAGGTTGGGATGCATGCAGCAATAAATTGCTTTATAGAATTAGGTATATCCAAACCTCTCAACTGCCCCTGATTTTGGCTCAAAATGTTGCTCTCCTTCTATTCTAGAAGAAAATGTGCAGGGTTTACAATTAACAAATAATTGTAATGATCAGAGTTACAGTTTACTTTTATTTCAGAAATGCATGTAGAGTCTCTTATTTTGTCAGCTGCTCAACTTAACAGTACTAATGTTAAAAAGTGTCCCTTCTTTGATAGGTTCCCAGCTGTATTGTGTGGCTATTTTACATTTTTGCATCACGTTTGGTCCGTTTTTCATAAAATTGTGGTTTTCTGGCAAATTGGTGGCAAATCTTTAAAGACTGAAGTTAGAAAATAATGACAGACATTTGAGTTTCAGATTTCATACCCTGCAGAAAATTCATACTAATGCAAGACTTATATTCTATTATTTTTCTAAGTTTGTAAGAGCAATATTTAAATATTGTCCTTATTTTTGGGCCTTTGTACCACTTCTATTTATGGCTTTGTCCAGATTTCTTGCTTTGAGGTTGAGAGGTATGACAAATGTGTCAAGCCCATCACTGTCAGCCAGAGACATTATTTGTTGCACCCCACTCCCCCATGTAGTGGCTCTGGATGTGTCCAAGCAAGGCAAAGGAGCAGTTATGCAGTGTAAGTGTGCAGAGTATGCCCCCAGCCAAGGTAGACTCAAGTATGACAAGGGCTTTTCATCTGTCCTTAATTGTGCAGAATGTTCTGGTTTTCTATCATATTTTATACTATTGATTTATGCTTATTATTATTCAGAAAATGCATGTTGTTGCAGTGCTTGTTGCTCTGTGTTTAAATAGCAATGTTTTAATGACCATCAGTTAAGCTTGCCTGAGATTGTAAGATGCTTTAATAAGCATACTGTTAAAGAATTGCCAACACTGAAAGCCTTTTTGCTGTTGCCATGTAGACAATATTTACATAACTAGATAACGTATAAGCCTTGGGTATTGAAAGGCATATGACAGTATTTGTAATAAAGGACAGGATTACAGTATTTCCAGAAGCTCATCACATTTGTGGGAGATTTGCTGTCTTCTTTGCAGGCTTTACCTATAAACTAAACAGAATGCCAATCTATCATATGTGGTCTATAACCTGTGCAGTAATCCTTTAAGCAATTTATACTGAGCTTTTTTCTTGTTTGCTGTTCATTTTTTACTTTGATCATGTTTCCCCATGAAACAAGTAGATAGTTGTTATTAGGCAACAGGTCTTTTTTGGAAAAGAAACGTTTTTTTATAAGTGGGGGTATCACAGAGATTGCTACTTTCAGCAAGTTACTTGATACTTTTATAAGGCTAAATATAAATTATAATTAGAACTGCAGTGCAAGGAGAAGTGGTTTGAGTTGAATGCTGCTTGTATTTTTATACTTGATTTTTTTTTTCAATAATAATTCTTTATTTTTCCTTTTTTTTTTTTCTAAATGTTAATACAATACTACAACCTATTTACAATATATACATGAATGCTTCCAACAGTTACATAGAGTCATTATACATAACTATACACTTCTAAATAGATATTACAGAGAAAAAAAAAAAAAAAAGAGTAAAAATCTAGTATCAATATAAGGCTTGTCTATAGACAACTCCATAGTTAGTCTGTACTTCCTTCCCGGAGAAAAGTGGAATGGAACCTTAAGCTAAGACAATGTTAAAGATTTGCTCCCATATTTTTGTATTATTTACACTTTTCTTATGATCACTAATTAATAATTTATGTGATAGGATATGTTTTATCGCTACACTCTTGAAATTTTCCCATGAAGTCTGGGATGGATTCAACCAATTTGTAGCAATATACAGCTTCATTAACAAAAAAAATATTTATGAGTATGATCCTTTGGGATCTATCCAAATTAGTTGGTGGAATATGCAGAATCATAAACTCCCAAGAGAGTGTAGACTGTTGATATCCCATTTTTTGTAGTTGGAATTTCAAAGAATTCCAGAGTTTAAAAATACATTTACAACTGCAGAACATGTGTAAAAGGTCAGCCATTTGATCTATACAATATGGACATTTGGGTGAGTTTTTTGAGTTAAATTTATGTAAAGTGAGATGCGTATAATACGCATTATTAAATATCATCAACTCAGTAAATAATAACTTCTGAAGGGACACTGATTTTAAGGTTAAGTTAATTGCTCTCACTATTTTACTATCTTCAATCGTTAACAATTTCTCCTTCCAGTATTTCGATAAAAGTATTTGGTTATTGTATTTCACCTCTTTCATCAAACTATATGACGCTGTTATATATTTACATTCCTGTGTTAAGGTTTGCCATAAGTTTAGGCAAATGTTTAAATCTTCTTCTTTAATTTTGAAATTCCTATTAGTAAAATAGCTTATTGATAAGTCCTTTAACTGTCTTATTATAATTAAATACGAGTTAGGGAGATCCATCTCTCTTAGTATGTTATGTATTGAGATACCTAGAAAGGGATATAAATCGAGTATGGTTAAATTACTTATAAATGGGAATTTCTTAAGATCTATCAACTGATTACCAATTTTCAAATTCGGGTTTTTATGAAATGGTTGAAAAATCATCATATATTGTAAAAGATTTAGTGAGTTAAACAAACTTTGTACTGATATTATATATATTTTGATATGCTCCATCAAAGCGTACATTTTAAGGGTATCTTTGTTTAAAAAAGGTAATGCCTTACAATTAATACCCAGACCAGCAACATGTTTATGATTTAGAATCAACCACTTAGGAGCCCATTTCAAATTGATCCTATCAAAGTTAACTACTCTTAGAATTCTATTAGCATTTATTATTAAATAATATGTTTCAAAATTCGGTAGTTCCAACCCACCCCTATTTTTCGGAGTCATCAGTTTGTCATAAGATATCCTAACTTTTCTAGGTTCCCATACAAATCTAGCTAATTCTGTATGAAGTTGTTTGAAGAATTTCTTGGAAATTTGAATTTGAGTAGCTCTAAAGATATATAATATTCTGGGAAGTATGTTCATTTTAATAATTGAGGTCTTTGCCATTATTGGTAATTTCAGATTATCCCATCTTTTTAAATCAGAGACTATCTGTTCCCAAATTAACTTAACATTATTTACGTAAAAGTCTCTATTATCTGTTAAAAAAAACAACCCCTAAATATTTTATTTTTTCTTCGGATTTTACCTGCCCTACCAATGGTAAAAGCGAGAAGGGTGTAGGCATCTTTAATGGGAATACCTTGGTTTTTTTTAAATTTATTTTGTAATTAGATATTTTTGCAAAGTCTTCCACAGCTTTTAATATTTTCTTAATATCTGAAACCGGTGTTGTGCAGTAAATATTCAAATCGTCCGCAAAAGCAGCCATGGAAATCTTCGTACCATAAATTATTGGAGCATTGTGATAAATATTTTGTTTGATATGTAGAAATAATGGTTCTAAATATAAATTGAATAATATAAGAGATAACGGACATCCTTGATGGGTACCATTCTTAATTTGAATTCTTTTTGAGAGATTCCTATTAATAACTAGATTTGTATAAGGTTTATTATATAGTTTTTTTAAAGTTAAAATGAATTCTTGTGGTATATTAAAACATGCTAAAGTATCAAACAAACATTCTAAGTTCACTCTATCAAAAGCTTTTTGTGCGTCAATTATGAGTGCATATGCATTAAAGTTCCTGTGAGTGGCATAAGAAATCAGTGTATGAAGTGATAACGTATTATCTGTAGTTTGTCTGCCATTTATAAAACCAGCTTGTTCATCTGATATTATCAGGTTAATTACCTGCTTCAATCTATTAGCCAAAATTGATGTCATAATTTTCATATCTATATTCAAAAGTGAGATAGGTCTATAATTATCCGGGTTATGTAAATCAGTATTCTCTTTCGGTATAAGAATAGTTTTCGAAGCATTAAAGTGCAGGTCAGTAATTTTATTATTAGTTATATAGTTGAATACCTGTGGAAATATTTTCCCCAATATATCACTAAAAGTTTTATAGAATTCTGTGGTCAAACCATCCGGTCCCGAAGCTTTATATGGCTTCAACTTCTTAATTGCATCAGTTATCTCCTCTGAAGAAATTGGTTTAACTAAGTTCATATGAAGCTCATCAGCAATCTTCGGAAAGATAATTTTCTGCAGAAAATCATTATTACTCTTATTTATATTTACTTCCTGTTACTCACCATATACTTGTGAAAATATTAGTTCAAATGCCTTCATGATATCTTCAGTATTGGTATACGTTTTATTATTAAAGTGTATTTCAGAGATTTGAGAAGGTATTTTCAATTGATTAATAATACGTGCTAGTGCTTTTGAAGGGGTCTGTATGTGATTGGCATATTTTACCAGCATTTTCTGCTCATAAAATGATAATTTACTGTTTTGTAGTAAAAAAAGGTCCTTCTGACATTTTAATAACTCCGTTTCAGTTTGTTTACTATAATTCCCAATTAGATCCTGATCCAGTAATTTAATTTTAGTTTCCAATTCTTGTATGTTTCTCACTTGTAATTTCTTATAAAAAGTAGCCTTTTGGAGAAACATTCCTCTAATTTGTGTTTTGGTAGTTGCCCATTCTATGTCAGGAGGATGACGGTGTTCCGAAAGATTAGCTAGTAATTGGTTAAAGAACTCCTGAGCTTCTTTTATTACATCTTCTTTATGCAATAGATATGGATTTAATGTCCAATTATAACCTCTAAAGCGTATCTTATGACTAGTGTCCTTACTGAAAGTTAATGTGATCCTAGATAGGTCCGACAAATGTCGAGCTTGTATATATATATAAGGATCAAAAAAGATTAGTGCGTCTGAAATTAGAAAAAAGTCAATCCTGGACCACATTTTATGACAACTTGAATAAAATGTAAAGTTATTTGCATTCATTTGATTCTTATTGTATTTAAATGGATCATATAATTTAAAATCTGTTTTAAATTCCTGTAGTGCTATCACTGCTTGGTTATTAAAGGACCTATGGGAGCTTGATTTATCTAATTTAGGGTCTTGGTATGTATTCCAGTCACCTCCTATTATTATATAGTAATTATTATATTGATTCAGGATAAAATAAAGTGATGTTATGAAAAATTGTTGATTGGCATGGAGCATATATGTTAAGAAGTATCACCGGTTTATCGTAAAGTTTGGATACAAGAATCACATAACACCATCTTCCCTCTTTGTCCATTTTAAAATCTAGGATTTTCTCTTGGTACTGACTTTTAATAATAATCGCCACCCCTGCACTATTAGTTGTCCCTTCCGAAGCTATCACCTCTCTGATCCATTTCTTACTTTTAAGGGCAGTCCATTGATCATTAGTCAAATGGGTTTCTTGTAACAAAATAAAACATGCTTTTGACTGGAGGAGTAAATGAAAAAATAATTTCCTTTTTTTCAAATTCTGGAAGCCTTTAACATTCCATGAGTCTATTATCCACATACTAAGATTTTTAAAACTTTAAAGTATATTTTAAAATTGAAAGACGATACTAGATTCAGATGTATTAGCACATTATATAATATCTGGAAGCAATCTTGACATCCTATCCCTAACCAGTGTCTATCCACTATTCCCCTGGACCAGGACAAACATAGGTTTTTTACACTGTATAAACTGCTATTGGTACACATCATTACTAAATAACTGTTCTTTATCTTACAAAATAACACACTAAAAACATGCAAAAAACCTATAATAACTACATCTAACTCTACAAAACCTAACCAAAACATTCCCTACTAAACACTGGTAACTATCTACAGCTCTTGAACACATTATTTAGTTAACACAAATGATATTCCTTACATACAAAATTACTATTCTACCTCTCTAATAGTTAACATATATTATTAGTTCTATAATTTGGTTATATTACCCTAGAATATCTAATTATCTTATTTAAATCTAACCTAAACAGATATATGAGAGTACTCCTATTAAACAGTAATGCTATTGACTTCAAAATAATACACTATATGTTTAATTTATATTTAAAGCATTAAATATGACATTGTTTATCTAATCTAATTTATTTAACATTGTGATGACAGCAGCATTGGTGAATACAAGTAGCATTAACTATGCCTAGCAGATACTATATCTAAATATATAAACAATATCTAAATAGTACAGTTCCCAAAACATTCAGAACCACATCAGAAAAATAACCTTCAATTTCCCTAGGAATACCAGGATATATTATGTGTTTTTAATTTACTAACTATCCCAGCATTAAAACCCCTTTGTATCTAAACATTTACAGTATTAAAACACAATCTAAAAGCAGGAGAATAAATATTGCAGTACAATACAATATTACTGGTGCATCCACATTCAGGCAAACTACCTAGGAATCTTGAAAATAAATACACTGACCACATGTAATGTAGAAAAAATTGTATATTTAGCATCGTGTTTAGCCTGCACTTCATTTTATGTAGGCAAAACTACTAGAAAACTCAAAGAAAGGATAATAGAACACAAGTCAGACATTAGAAGAAAGCTACAAACTAATGCTTTAAGTAAGCACATTATGGAAGAAGGAAGTAATCATATATTCAAGTTTAGGGTATTGGCAGCAGTCAATATTAGTATAAGAAAGGGAGACATTAATAACCTCCTAGAATTAAAGGAATTGGAATGGATCCTTAGGCTCCAAGCAGACGTGAGTCCAGGTTTGAATAATGCTGTGAATTTAAAACCCTTATTAGTGAAGAAGCAAAGAGAAAAATTATGAAGCTATTAGCTATAGTAAAAGGGCATTATTTTATTTTTATTTTTATTATCTCTTAGGTATAAATATATGTTTAAATTTATTTGAATAATGTGAATCATGCATGTACGTGTTGTATGTATATATGTGTATATATTTTAAGCTATTTTAAGATATATTTAAAGTGAATTTAAATTCTTTGTATGTGTATATATAAAAATTCTCTTGTGTGTATGGGGTTGCCCTTTTAAATAATTTTAGGTTAGTGAGTGAGTGGGTTGGGCTGAAGCATTTGTTTAATTGGTTCTCCTACTTAAATGTCTCATTTCTGTTGTAAAATTATACTGATGAAGGGTGTAGACCCGAAAGCTTTATTGAATAAACTGGTTTTGGTGTAACTTCGTTTGTGGTTTGAAACTACCTAGGAAAACAGAATAACTATGGTAACTTTATGTTACTTCTACCATATTACTTAAATGACACATTTTAATCACTACATTAATATAAAGTTTAAATCCTACCTGAATGAATTCACATTCCCTTTTACAGAAATAAAGTTAAAACATACATTAAAAGTCCACGAAGCCTCGTTTTATGTTCCCAGTAGGTTCCCCTTCTTCCACAGCGCTCTATCTACTTCCTGATCATGAAATCCTGTCTTCGAATTCGCGAAGGGGGAACCATTATGCAGACGGACTTCCGGATGTGCCACAACGGAAGCGGACCCTCAGCAGCATCTAAAGGACTTCCTGTTGCCTCACGAAGGAACACAGTTCGTAGAAGCTATAAATGTTCGTGGAATCTTCGTAAACAAGCTGGACCTGCAAAAAAAAACTAGTTAATTATTAAACAAAGGGCCTGGTGAAGAAGAAAAAACAAACAAAGGATTTTGGAGTCTCGAGGTATAGTAGGCATGGAATCCCAGTATCCACGTTGTTGTAAACAGACTGAATGTTCCAGTTAAGCTTCCGAAGTTGGGAGGGATTTGAAAATCTTCAAAAAGGTAAGTTTTGCTTCTTTTTTTGTAGAAATGGAATATTTGGATCCATCAGCTGTAAAAATTAATGTGTTAGGATATTTCATCTGGAATTTAATATTCTTTTCAATAAGGAACTTGCAGTATGGAGCAAATGCTTGTCTGGCTTGTCTTATTTGCAATGGTAAATCCTGTCCCATAGAAACTCTATTATTTTGCCACATAACATAACCTCCATTCTTTTTAACAGAATTATTTTATTTACATCCTGGTAATTAAGAATTTTGACATAAACCGGTCTAGGAATATTTGAGGCTTGTGTTTCCCTGAGAGCTCTATGGGCTCTTTCTATAACAATTTGCTTAGCCATTTCAGAGTCCTTGAACAATATTTCCAGTATTTGTATAATGGTAGACATTAAATCATTATATTGAATAGTTTCAGGAATTCCTCTGATAATTATGTTGTTTCTTCTGGATCTTGCCTCCAAGTCCAGAATCTTGTTTTGCATAGATTGAATGTCCAGGTCATGAATATATGTTTTTTTTGTAAGCAATGTATTTCTGTCCTCATTTTCGGATATCCTAGCTTCTGATTTCTCTATCCTTTCAAGAATTTGACTGCATGTGGCACCAAAAGAAAGTACCTGGTTTGAAAGTTCTTTTAAAGCTTCTTGTATGGGCAACAAAGCAGTTTTGATGTCTTCCATGTTAGCCAGTTGATCCGGTTTATTTGTCATTCCAGCTTTTAAAAGTTCCTGTTGTTTTACAGTTTTCTGTCTTTTGATTGTTGGATCTTTTTCTGGTGACTGCAGTGCTGATAATTTGGTTTTAGTTGTTGTTGTTTCCATGCTTTTTTCCTCTTTTGACATCGTGAAACAGAAGTCAGACAGATCCTTTGTTTAATACTCTTTTCAGAGTCAGGCAAACAATCAGCTCTAATCCTGTGAATTTAATTAGTTTCCTTCTGTTCTTTTACCTCTCAGGCAATGTTTGATTGTAGTAGAATAGTTATATCCAACGATTAATGCAAAAAATCTTGTAGTATAATCTCAGGGTTGATTTTTATTCCGAGTATCTGGAGAGCTGTAGATGTACAGTGTCTACAGAATGGCGGCCATCTTTGTCTACTTTATACTTGATTTTGACTGGCATTCCAGTAATGTATTTAAAAAAGTAATTTATTTTTCATGCCTCACAACCTTTTTGTTTACATCTAAATATTAAGTAAGCTGTCATGTAGCAAATGCATTGAAATATTTGTTTTCTTCTACACTTCATTTTATCTTGATTGGACTCTCAAAATGACAGTTTGGCACCCAGGGCAGCACATTTAAAGTCCCAGTTTTTGTGGTTTTGAGCATAGCTCTGCCCCCTTTCTAGTTGGCCACACCTCTTCATGTTGGCCCCACCCATTCAGCTGTCTCCTGGAGCCCACCCTTTGATTTGAAGTCACCAACCACCACTGGCCTTACTGAAAGGATTTAGAGAAATAATGAGGAAAATAACTGTTTTTCTTGAAAGCATAGCAGTGTGCATGAAAGACTGAAATTTCTTTTTATTTTATGTATTTATTTATCCTACTCTTTTCAGGGGAATCCCAAGGTGGTATTTACACTACCTGGGGAAATTTGGACAGGGCATCAAGAAATTTTCCTGTTCTTTCTGATAGGTGCCACGGGATCTTTTATATCCACCTGAGCTACCACCACCATCTCAAGCAGGTAGAACCTTGGTTTAATGCCTCATTCAAAAGGCAATGCACACAGGAGTGCAGCACCCCTCATATGCTGCACTGCAGTGTCAGTTATTAATCTGCCTGGTGTAGGAATAAAACAGTCTTCTGCACCAAAGGCTATCTGCTGTGCCACTTACATTGCTGCTATGGTGCTATGAATGTATCTGAGATTTGAACTTTTGGACTTTGGACATGTCATGTACCATGTATGGGATGATAAGAGGGTTATGTTAAAATGCTGGGAATGGATTCTATTTTTAAGCAGATAAGAAAGCGAGAGGTGATGTTGTCAAAGTACCTGAAATAAATGGTTGAATGCACACTGTGGGATAAATGATGAAATGCGGGCATTAGAGCAGAAACCAAACTAGTTCCAGTTGCACAGATGGTAAAAGAGAGAAGATTATGGTTCTTCAGGCACATGTACAACAAACCAGAAGACAATCTGGTAAAGAATGTTTGGGAGTGATAAGAAGAAGCCAGAAGAAATGTTGATGAGGACATTCAGTAAAATGGATGGACTGTGTAACAGATGACCTATGACAGTTAGGAATGATTGTTGAAGGAGATGGGAAAATGGCACTGAATTGAGAGAGGTAGAGAGAATTTACATAACACTTCAATCTCATGAAGAAAATGGGAAAGGGGGGTGATGATAATGATGATGCCGTGATTTGGTATGGTACGGTATGGCATGGTGTGGTATGGTATGGTATGGTATGGCATGGTGTAGTATACAAAAATAAAGATTTCATTGTTTGCTGACAATTTATCTGGTAAATTCAGATAATTTACTAAAGGTTTTGGATCATGTTTTTGGATCAGCTTGGTATATTCTCAGTTTGCAAGTTGAATACAATGAAGACAGAAGTAATAGCAGTGAATTTTAGAGACTCTCAGATATTGAAGAAGAGGTAAGATTATATATGTGTCAGATATCAGATTGCGTGTAACTCAACAAAGTATTTGCTTATGGGGATTTACTTGTTGTTTTGTTATTAATTAGTTGAACTTCATTGTTTTTACAGAAATCAGTATTTACTTGCAAAACCCACTCAGATTTACTAGGGTACTTGCTGTGGTGATGTGAACTTCAGTGGGACTTGTCGCTAGGTTATCATGATGTATATATGAGCTATACCATTGAAGGGGACTGTGACTTGGCATGGATAACCAAACATCTCATCTAGCAATGCCTTGAAGCAGCTTGTACTGCCGGTAAATATGGTGTGTGCTGGACAGGAATTATCTGCCTCTGTTACCACAGCCACACCACAGTGATATGCATCTGAATTTACATTATTGCTGTCTTTCATATGTATTGTCAGAGCAGTTAAAGGTGATCTTTCCACAGCGCCCACCCTTCTATTTGCCACCCCCCACCCTCACCCTGCTGGTCTACTTTCCAGACTGCTCCCACCTTCTTCAAACTCCTGGATCTGGCACTGTAAAATGTCCAGGAATTGCAGCTAACCTACGACTTACCTATGAATGTGTGAACCTAAAAGCAAATGCATGGTCTTACAAGTATCTGAGGAAAACTGAAAATAATTAGTTACTTAGGCAATTAGATCAAGGATTTTTCTAGAAAAGTCTGTTATCTGGAGTTTGAATTTAATTGACAAACCAGAAGGCAGGATTCTCAGGCAAGGAATCAAGAACCTTTAGACCTAAAGTAGGAGACTGAGACATTTGTTTAGAAAGATTTGTATAACTGTATATCTGCCAGTCCTGATTCATTCAAAACAAATAATGAATATATATATATATACTCAGGTCAAGCATTTTTTTTTCTTTTTGAAGATCTTCATTAGAAAGGTAATTTTAAAGCATTTGCAATGACCTGGTGATATGCACTTACATGCAACAGTGAGTTTGCTCCATTTTTGCTTGCTTATTGTATTTTATGTATCTTAGAGTAATTGAAATAGTATTGCAAATATTTTAGCCAGATAATGTAGTTAGAAGTTTAACTGGTACGCGTGTTTTACATTATACTTGGTGACGGGAACATAGATTGGGCTTCACTTTCCTCCTCATCTCCTACTCACAGTCTCAATCTCTACGGCTTTCACCAACTCATATCTTCCCCTACCAGAACCAACACAAATTCTTCTTCAGGATCCATAATAGACTGGATCCTCATCTCTGATCCCAATCTCTGCCATAACCCAGGCATTCTCCCTAACTCCCTGAGTGATCACTGCCTTACCTACATCAATATACAGTCCCAATAGTCACCCAAAGAGCACTTTTTCAGAGAACACTGCAATCTGACTCAGTGTGATCCAGATATGTTCAACTCTACTTCATCCAACATAAATTGGACCTTTTCTATAGCCACCCCCCCCCCCACTGATGCCATAATTGCATTCAATAAGATATTTCTTGACATACTCAACTCCATGGCAACATCTAGAAAAATCAGGGTAAAATCTAACCCTGCCCCCTGGCTAACCAAGTAAACAAACTCTATTATACATCAGAAAGATTTTTCCTGGAAAAACTTGGTCAAAAATAAAACTGCTCCCATACTCCAACATTACAAAGAACTCTGGAACATGTGTAAAAAGCTGGTCATCAAAGACAAAAAAGCATTATTTGCCTCCAACCAATATAGCACACAAAAAAAAAACATAAAAAAATTTTGGTCCACTATTAATAAAATCCTTTACCATGGTAACCCTCCTACCCCCAACCCCTTCCCCCTAAATGCAGCTAATGACACTGCTACCCTATTAAACAATCACTTCATAAAGACAATTCAAAGACTAACTCAGCATACCTCCCACTGCCTCTACTCTGCCTGTACCTCCAGGTCCATTCTCCACCAATTCATTCTCGTTACAACCTGCTCCCATTTCCTTTATTAAATCCCAACTAAATAAACTCAAACCTTGGTCTTCCTCAGTTGACAGATTACCTCCCCACTTCCTTAAAATCGCTGCAAATTCTATTGCCTACCCTATCACTATTCTTATAAATCATTCTATTAGTGAAGCTCAAATCCCTGACATATGGAAATCCTTTTATACCATCCCTCTTCATAAAGGAGGAAACTCCACTGACCCATCAAACAATCGTCATATCGCTATATACTTTCACCCCTCTCCAAAATTCTTGAAAAATGTGTCCATACTCAGCTACCTAAGCACCTGCTCAATAACAATCTATTAACTCCCACCCAGCATGGCTTTAGACCCCATCACATCACATCTACCGCTCTACTCTCATTTACCCAAACTGTAGCAGAAGCCGTGATAATAACCTTCTAGTGTCCTGCTTCATCCTTGATCTCTCAAAAGCTTTCGACACTCTCTCTCCCTAAACTAATAACTAAACTCTCTGAACTTCATCTCTCTACCCCCTCCATTAACTGGTTCTGTAGTTACTTAACTAACAGACAACAATCTGTACATTGGCAAACTATTTCTTCCCCATTTCTGCCTGTCAACACTGGTGTGCCCCAGGGCTCCATTCTGGGTCCCCTCTTGTTAAACATTTTTACTAACAGATTATGCTCTGCTACTAACCTGTCTATCCTTTTACAATATGCCGACGACTCCACACTTATTACCACCACCCACAGCATCCCTGAACTCCTCACTCTTACCCAAAATACTTTCACTTCTATCAAAACCTGTCTTACTGATAACGAACTAATACTTAATCCAAAAAAACTAAACTTCTACTTTTCCAACCTAAAACAATGGCACATTTCAATTTTTCTTTCTCCATTACATCTCTTGACAAAACCAACATCATTCCTGACCCCCATACTAAACTGCTTGGTGTCACCATTGATGATGAACTAAACTTTAACATACATATCAATCAATGCATCAAAAAAACCCACCAAAAACTTGGTCTCCTATACCGTAGTCATAAACTGCTTTCACCCTCCACCAAACCCTCCCTTGCCCTATCTCTTCTTTTACCTTCTCTTCTATATGCTGCACCAGTCCTTACTACCCTTCAGTCATCTCTTCATATCAGACTAGAGCAAACATACAACAAATTAACTAGATTTAACTCAAATCTCCCTACAAATCCCACCACTGCCTCACCCTTCATTCATTACAATGGCTTGAAATCCCAAAACTGCTACTTCTTCCAAAACTGCATATCACACACTCTAGTCTCTATAACCCCACCGCCTGCCCCTCCATCTCTAATACTATATCTCCTTATAACCCATAACATCAGCTATGTACATCTGACAAGCATCTTCTGGACATCTACAAACCATCAAAAACTATTGGAAAGTCCTTATACAAATACTCTGTAGCACACTCCTGGAAGTCCCTTCCTCTTAACATGAGAAGTATCCTCCATAAACATCAATTCAAACTTGAACTTAGAAACTACCTGCAAAAGAGCTGGTATTGTCCCTGTTTCACTTCAACCTGATATTCTAACTACTTGTTACCTATCTCCTTTTTCCCACTCCCATCAGCTACACTTATTATCTATCTTACACTTTTATTCTTGTAAATATAGTTTGCATTGTAAATATTTTTGAATTTGAATGTCCTTACTTTACTGTATATATTTTCTGCTACTAGAACACAACTGTGCAACACTATTTACCTTAATATTGATGTATAAATTCTTGCTAGTATAGACATTTAATGTTTTACTTTTGTTATAGTTTTCTGTAATTGTAACTGGAGCTTTCCTCCTCGGGTCTCCACTGAAAATGTGCCATTGGCTCAGCTGGAACAACCCGGTTAACAAACAACAATAAATAAATAAATGAATTTCATGTTTATTTGTGCAATTTCCTATTTTTTCATACATTTAACTGTTAAACTGTATTGTTAAGATTTCTATTAGTAGAGAATTCCATTTATTTCATTTTAAAAGCTTAAGACTGATTTTGTATATATTTATTAATATATTACTCAAATACATGTACTAATATTCATTGTTACTGGACTGTGGCATTCACTGATGAAAAAAAAAAAGACTTTTCACTCAGCTAACACTACTGCCGCTTTACATTTCAGTTACTTCTGGAGTGGAGCACTAACTGGAGCTTTCTGAGCTTAATCTGAAATGGTAGCGATCTTCCAGAAATCAAAAGATAGTTGTAATCCTGTAAACTGTTAGTCTCAATTCCCTTAAATTATGGTGTGTAAATATACTATTTTATTTAGATGGATATGGTAATACTATTAAGCACTGAATTCAGAGACAAATGGGAGAAGAATCTGAAAAGCTAGCATCTATAACTCTACTCTATTGTTCTTTTGTGTGGTGATGTATGGATGTGAGTGTTTGGATGATGTAGGCCATAGCATAAGGCAATAGTGTAAATTTTCTATACACTTTACTTATCTATCTATTTGGATTCACTTCAAAATCTTGAAAGTTCAAAATCCTGAATCTCAAAATACTGAACTCAAAATCTTGAAAGCTCAAAATACTGAAAACTCATAACACCGAATCTCAAAATATAGAAAAATATACAGGACACCAACACTGATTATACTGCAGTAGAAATACATACAGAAACATATTACCCTTCAACAATTATAAGTAGGGGGGCAAGCCCCCTGCACCCCCCATGTGAGGGGCTGCACCCCCACACCCCCTGTCACTTAAATATAGCAACTCTGAGATCACACTTCACAGAATACAGTGGCAAACATACCATTACATGCTTCATGACTGCCTGTTGTAACCTTAGTCATGTTCCCTTTTAATGTACTATACTACAACATAACTCATCTTAGTGTAGTGAAGTGCGGTCTCGGAGTTGATATATTTAAGTAGCAGGGGGTGTGGGAGGCACAGCCCACCCACATGGGGGTGCAGGGGGGCTTACCCCCTGCTTATAACTGTAGAAGGGTAATATGTTTCTGCATGTATTTATGCTGCAATATAATCAGTGTTGGTGTTCTGTATATTTTTTTATATTATGAGATTCGGTATTATGAGTTTTCAGTAATTTGAGCTTTCAAGATTTTGACTTAAGTATTTTGAGATTCAGAATTTTGAGCTTTCAAGATTTTGAAGTGAACACATCTATGAGTGTGTGTGTGTGTGTGTGTGTGTGTGTGTGTGTGTGTGTGTGTGTGTGTGTGTGTGTGTGTATATATATATATATATATATATATATATATATATATATGGATCTAGTTTAAAATGTATACTGCACAAATCATACATACTCTAAACAGTGAGCCCACATCATTGAATGACAACACCAAAAAACAATAATCTGTCTAAAACATATTTATTACAGGACCAAGACCCTTGCACCCCCAATGCCCCACACCCACTGCTAATTACATATACCAACTCTGAGATCATGTTACATCTGGGAAAGGGCACAATCCCATTCCCACTGTACTGCTGTCTTGGGCAGCTTTCTAGTGCCTAGTTTTAATATTGTCGATGTTAAGTGATGAAGCTTCAACATTCAGAGTGTTCCTGATTTGTACTATCAACCATTTCAAGTAGGCCTCTCTCTCTCTCTCTCTCTCTATATATATATATATATATATATATATGTATTTATGGTATGTGCAATGGAAGTTGATCAATTACTGTTGCCTCAACCATACTCCTGGTAGATGTCATATCATATGCTAAAGTGCGTAAGTACCTTCAGTCAATCATTTCAGTATTTATTTCACCACGTTGTGCAAGGAGTTCTCTGGTTAGGTGACTCTATGATCACTGAGATCAAACAAATTATAACTCTATACTTGTCTACACTAATCCATTAACTATATTTAAGTAATTTGAAGGTTTCAGTATTATTCAAAAGAATCTGTAGCAAAATTCATGTTCTATGCATGGATGTGACCACTTATGTTTGGCATTTAACCATGACTGTAGCTTGGCTGAAAACATACAAGCAAATTAAGGAGTTTAAGACTATGGACTATATAGTTCATATGTTCATAGGTTCATAGGTAGGTACTAGGCTATTGGCCCAAGGGCCTACGTAAGCCTAGCCAGCAAGGTTCCATAGCTTACACCACCCAAGAAAGCTATTTTCCTGTGCCACTGTCCAGCAGAGACACAGAAATGATCCCCGTGGTGTATTTCCTATTTCCCATCCACTCATCAAGATTTTTCTTGAAGAGTGCTAATGAAGAACTTTGCTTGACATAGATGGGTAGCTTGTTCCAGAGTAGAGGAAGTCTCTGGGACAGGAATCTATCCCTCCAGCATGTCATGTTTATTGTGGTGACAAGGTTTAGGTCCCTAAAGCATGTAGCTTAGAGGGATTGGGATTTCTTTAGGTGTAGCATGTCCAACAGTTCTGGGTTTGACATAGCTTTATATGTTAGGCAGAAATCACCTCGGAGTAGGCGATATGCTATGGAGTAATTTAGCTGGAGTTTTTTGAGGCAGTCAGTGTAGGGCATTTTTTGAGGCCAGTAATCCTCTTTGTGAGGTACGTCTGTGGCCTTTCCAGCTGCTGTAGATGTCTTGTGAGGTACATTCCAAAAGAGGCATTGTACTCTATAATGGGTCTAATGAGTGACGAGTAGAGCGGAACAATGACCTCTTTTTTCCTGGATGAGAACCCTTTTATGATGAGGTGTGTCACGTAGAAGGACTTCCTGACTACTGTGGCAATGTGACTATCAAAGGAGAGACTACTGTCCACCTGGGTCCAAAGGTCTCTTATCATGCATTCGGTGTTAAGCAGATGGCTGCCTATGTGGTAGTTCATGGGTACAGAGTTTTTACCAAAGGGGATGACAATGCACTTTTTGGCATTGAGCTTGAGGCCATGGCTCTGACACCAGGCATCTGTCTCAGTGAGGCCCTTCTGTAGAATGTCCACATCATTTGGGGACTTCACTATGGCTCCTAGTTTGCAGTCATCTGCGAACTTCATTAGCCAGTGGCCTTCTGTGTTAGCCTGTACTTCAGAGAAGTATATACGAAACAGGAGAGGTCCCAGGACGGAACCCTGTGGTACTCCACTTGTCACTGCTTTGAGGTCAGATTTGGAGTCTGGAAATTTTACAGTGAGGGTTCTGTCAGTGAGCCAGTTGGCAACCCATCTTGTGACGTAGGGATTTATACCTAGTTTAGTGAGTTTAGCTATAATTCCAGAATGGGGGATGGTGTTGAAAACCTTGGCGAGGTCAAGATAGGCTGTGTGAACCACCTTACCCTAATCCGTGGCTTTGTTGACTGCCTCAAAGAAGTCGGTCAGGTTCAGGAGGCATGACCTGCCTTTCACAAACCAGAACTGGGTGGGATCCAGTGTTTGGAGTTTACCAATGTCTTTGTTTATGAGTTCCATGATGATACATTCCATGTCCTTGCAAACCAGGCTCATCAGGCGAATAGGTCGATAGTTCCTGGGATCAGTGGTGACTCCCCCTTTGTGGAGTGGGATAACTGTTGCTGTGCACCATTCAGTGAGCACAAAGCCTGATGCGAGGCTATTATTAAACATGGTGCTTAAGTGGGGAGTCAGTTTGTTCTGAATTCATGTAAAACGCAGCCTGGGATGTTGTCCGTTCCCATGGATGCTGTGTTTTTGGCTTTAGAGAGTGCAGCTTTTACCTGTGTAGTTGTGATACAAGGACTCTGCATTCTTCCTGTATAGATATGGGCCCTTTAGGGGGTGAGAGGGGGGTAAAGTTAGCACTGAATCTATCTGCCAGGATGTTGGCAATATCAGTTGGTTCTGTAATGTTCATGCCTTTGTGCTGTAACTTAGAGCAGATCTGGGTGTTGCCATCTAGATTCTTGACATAGCTATAGAATGCTTTGGGGTTGTCCTTGGATTTAGTAGTGATTTTGTTTTCATAGCAAGCTTTTGAAGATCTTATAGGGGATCTCAGCTTCTTATTGAGGCTGACCAGGGAGCTCCTCCACTCATGGGATTTTATTCTCTTTTGCAACAGTTTCTTCCTTCTGTTGTACAGTTTGTTTATGGCAGGGGACCAGCAGATTGGCTTCCTTTTTTTGGAGGATAGTGTCTTTGTTCTGTTTGGGATAGCACGATCCATGCACTCGTGTAAGTGCTTATAGAGTGCATTTCTGTAGGATTCTGCAGTTGTAACTGTATTGTCCATCTGCATGGGTGTCATGAAGTTCACCACTTCTGTCTTAAGAAGCATGAAGTTGGCTTTGGAGAATCTTTTTACTGTGGTTTCCTTAATTGGGAGTGAGGGTGGGATGTGGATATCAAGGGTGATAATCTTATGGTCGGATCAGACCAACGAGGAATTGACTTCAGGTGTGGAACACCGGTCACTCATGTTGGTAATGACTAGGTCTAGGATATTGTTGCCCCTGGTGGGGGTGTGGATAAGTTGATTTAGGGCATTGGAGTATATGAATTCCAGAAAGCGCTGAGCTAAGGAGTTGGTACATGAGTAGTTTTCCCAGTTAATGGTGGGGTAGTTGAAGTTGCCCATTTTTAGGGTGTTTGGTTGAACCCTAAAGTACATCAAGAAAAGAGGAGTGGGAATCCTGGGGCATGGTGGGGGATCTGTAGCAAGCTACAATTTGGATTGCAGTTTTGCCCAGAGTTAGTTGCACTTGGATAACCTCGGATGCATTATGCTGAGCAACTAGCCTGGAGGTGTGGATATCCTTAATGAATATGGACACACCTCTGCCTTTGGTGTTTCGGTCCAGGTTACATGGCCGAAAAGTGTGGTATGAGTTATAGCCTGGTAGTGCAGGGGTGCTCTATGGAGCCTTGAACCAGGTCTCAGTCACTGCACAGATATCGATGTTCTCCATTTTAAGGAGTGCCTCGAGTGAGTGCATTTTGAGATTTAGACTTCTAGCATTGAGGAGCATTACCCTCAGTTTTTGCTTGCCTGTTCCTGTTATGGTGGTGAATTTGTTATTTGAACCCTTCCTAAAAAAGGCACTATAGGGGCAGCAAGAGCCTTAGCCAGTATCCGGAATCCCAGGGGCAACAGGTGCAGGCCATCTGTGGCAAAGCATCGTGGTCTGTCAACCATGTCATCCCAAGCAGACAGATACTGGATCCCCTTAGAATGACACCAGAAGCTTAGTCAATTGTTGAAGTCAATCATTTTGTCCTTGTAGCATGCAGAGTGATCGGAATGACAAGAGAGCTTGTAGACTACTAGTGTTTATTTTTACACTAGCCAATCTCCCAGAACCCATGCAACATGTGTAGAAATTTCTAAATGAAACACACACTATATATATATATATATATATATATATATATATATATATATATATATATATATATATGTATATATATATATATCTTATACTAGACCCACCCACATGCTCCTGCCTACTTCTTACAACTACCTGTTGCAACATATTTTGTCATTAGATGTAAGATATTGAAACAGAGGTCAGTGTCCTATTTAACCCTGTTTTGCTCACTGTCACAGAATAGTATGAGCTATCTTAGACCTAGCACATGCAGAGCCCTTGCATGACTCTTGGCACTCACTTGTAATTGGTATATCACTAGTCAGTTATATTCATCACCCCACCATGTACCACTATACTCATGTGTGGTAGTCCTATTCCTATACATTATGTTACGAAAAACCCTTTCCTTAACAGTACCACAACGAAAGACAAAAGGACATAGATCAAACACAACAAACATGGAAACAGGAAATCTACCACCTTAAATGATCCTTACCCTAACCCACAAACTCTTGTAAATACACACCAACTATTTTATCCTTTTCAGTTGAACATTTATTTTCTGTACACTCCCACTTACAAACAGGATAAAAATGAGCATCCGGCATTTTAGCACTCAATCAAATATGCTTTCAATATTTTGAGCTTCAAGTATTTTTCATTTGTCAACACTTTTCAGTCAAATATTTTCAATATTTTGAGTTGTAACCATGCATTACATATGCATGCATCAAGAAATAGCCTCAGCACATGACAGTTTAAATAAAATAAACAGAAACATAATTTTTGCATTGGGAAAGCACACCCCTGCTAATTATATACACTAATTCTGATATTGCACAAATACTGAGGAAAGGCATATTCCACAACCCTGGGAATTTGGAGATCCCAGACAACTGTCGACCAGCTGCCTAAAAGTGGTCAACGAGCTTAAGTTACTAGGCTAAACTAAAGAGTCTGTAATTGGAACGTTAATTACAATATGTTAGTCCCCCCCCCCCTCTGATATTTCTCTGTACTAACAAAGATGGCTTTCCTGTGGAATTTTTGCCTCACGGTTACAGTGGTATTTGCCTTGTTAGTGTGGCTGAATTAAGTAAAAGTGTGTGAAAAGTATTTTTTGGAGAGCAGGGTGTATCTGATCACTCTGAAAGGAAACTATTCAGACATAAGGAGTGTAGACATTGTGATACCTAACTCAGAACAATTATGTAGTAGCTAATGTGCTTTTGAATTTCATAAAATTGCGTTATGGAAATGCGTCCATTTCATTTACAGTACATAATTTGTTAGACTATACAGCATATTGAATCTGGCTGTTTATTAGATCTCAATTCCCTTAGCAAATATTTAATGATGTTAATATGGTCTACTGAAGATTTTACCTTTATACTGTCTCTCCAAGTCTTTTATATATAGATTCTTTTGTATGCAATGAGATCACTGCACTGAGAGCTATTTCATCTTATTTAAAGGTAAAACATGAAGAAGAGTCCTCCTTAAATAAAATACTACCCACTGAACATAAGATGCTCTAAGCTCTCTTGCTGGCATTGATATTTAAAATTTTTAGATTTGTTAATGTTTCATACTACATTAAAAAAAAATTAAAGACATTTTGAACTTCATAAGGAAATTATTCACATTAGTCTTTAAGACTACAGCAAAACAAGATGGTTGTTCTTTAGTAAGATTTAAAAAAGTAGTAGAAATACACTGATGCTGAAATTAATCATAGACTAGAGAGATAATTTTACTAAAATAAGGGCTAACAAATTTGTCTTTACATAATACAGAGCATGATTATGTCGGATTATAATCAGCTTCTTATGTGTTCAGACATGCATGTTAAGGCACAAAGCTCAAAAGGTGGGTTTTAACATCCATATCGAGCACACATAGCAAGCTGGGTAATCAGAGAGATCACATCATAATTCTTTTTATTGCATGAAGCTTTGCTTGTTCTCATGTACTGCAGAAGTCGAGAAAAAAAGAGTAGAAATGCTTAGTGTTTTACGGCATTTGTAGAATTGCTGCACATAAAGCAGCTACCACCGAAGAGTGCTAGGAGTTGACCGAAGTGTTTACCAGCTTTTAAATCTGCTTTTAAGCCTTATCTGCCATGCTAACTCACGTTCTTCAAGCATCAGATTAAACGGACCATCTCTGGGGTCCATAATAACTTGATCAATTGCTTTAAATAAGAAACTGTGCTTACTGCCTTTTCAAGCCCTGGATTGAATGATTCCTGTAATATTTCTTGCCTCTTAAAACTTAGAAGTTTGACTAGGTAGAGTCCATAGGGGACCCTTGATATACTTGACGAGGTCTTATTTATTACAGTACTGGCTGTCCAACATTTTTTAGGTATACCTTCTATGTACATTTTTTATGATACATTATATGTATATTTTTGACATATACACCTCATGCAAACCGATATGATATGGTAGAGCACTATGTTATGATAGATATTTTCACGAATGAGGACAGGATTTCTGTATAGTGGCACACCTATTATTGTTTTAATATATAGGGTTTGAGTAATGTTGACAAATTGACGTGTTCATTTTATTTTATGTTAATACTTTAACTTTTTGACACGAATATAAGGCAATATATTTTTTATTTGCTTGGATGTGTTAACGGGTTGTGCGTGAATATATATTTATGTATACACACTAACCCTTTACAATTTTCATTTTTATTTTTAAATTTGTAAATTTATCGAGGAGTTTTCGGTGGTCATAAGGGTTTCTGTGTTTAGTTTGAATTTTGTATCTTTTTATGTAGTAAAACGAACTGATCGGAGAAACTGTTTTATGTCACTTTTTAGTCATGTATAATATATCGGCTGATTGTGGATCATGTGACTCTTGCTTTTACTATTTAAACTTGTAAGGAACTTGTATGCATGAATCTGAAGAAGTTGCCGTATTAACGACAACGTAAAGCGCTTCATTCATTAATTAAACAGTCAATATTGTTATCGTGTCTCGCCTTCATTGTCAAATAAATATCACGCTACTCGTTATCATACAGTTTGCTCAGAGGTGATCTACACCTACAAGGCAATCTCATACCCTGCCCTACTAGAGATGCTCTATATCCATAAGTCTAACTCCTCATGCATTAACCACTTGAAAGGCCTAAATCTAATATGTGACATCAAAAAAACCTGCTGGAGAGACAGGTTTGTCTCCAAGAGGCTGCCCCATCTCTGAAATAGACTTCCCATACATGTCAAACAGAGTACCTTGCTGACCCTCTTCAAGGGCAGCCTTACTGAGTGGATGGGAAACCACAAAAGTGACCCAGGGGTTCCACCCATGTCCCTCACTGACAGGGGTGACAGGCGCTGACTGCATTTTTTGGAGGGGGAATAAACTCTTGACTAGGCTTCTAAGGGCCCCAGGTCCACTAGCCTATTAACCTCCTATGATACTATGATCCTATCCACAAGGAATGGGAGGATTTATATTGAAGCAAAACCAGATTATTCTGCTGTTTGGCAATGTAAATATTTTTTTAAGTTTAACAGGATGGAGTCCCCTGAAATTTATAATGGCTACAATGGTAACCAAAACATGTATACTATGAACCAGAAATCTCCTCATTTTCCTGTTTTCCCAGAGTTTATGTAGAATAAACTTTAGTTGGATTTATTTACTTATTTTCAGCTTGTTAACCAGTGAAAGCGAGCTGGTCTCCTATCCCTTTTCAGTCGCAACATGCATAAAGTAAACACCAATACAAATTACAGTGGGCATTAAGCAATAGCTGACAAGTTAATGTAGAGTTAATTTAACAAGCAGTAGAAATACAGCTTCACAGCTAAAGTCAAAAAGGTAATATAAGCACATTAGTATGCATCAGTAATGAGTGTCGAGAGTGGTATTGTAGTATTAGCCAACATCATGAAAGCAATTACACTTAGCTTCATTTTAAGTGACTATACACTTATCAGGCCCACATGGATCTCTGTTTAGCCACAGCTTCCAGGCTGGCTTTGTCCTTGTGGAGTGGAGGACAGCATCTGTCATCCCTTTGCATAAAGGGACACCATCAACAGACCCAGAAAATTACAGACCCATGAGTGTGACTAGTCTTATATGCAAGGTCACAGAAAGAATAATCATAAATCTGATGAATAATGACATAGGAAACCTCCAAACATTAGAGCAAATCCAGTTTGGCTTTGTCAAGGGCAGGTCATGCCTACTCATTTTGGTAGACTTATTTGACAAAATCAGTAGGGCCATGAATGAGGGTAAAACAGTGCATACTGCCTACTATGACCTGGCTAAGGCATATTACACAGTTCCTCGACTGGGTATTATTAAACTCACAAAACTAGGTATAAATCCCTATATCACCAAATGGATAGCCAAATGGCTCACGGACAGGACACATGCTATTAAAGTGGGAAAATCCAGATCCAGCAAGAGGCCGTTACTAGTAGTCTATAGGCTAAATCCTGGGACCTCTCCTGTTTGGAATATACTTCTCGGAAACCAAGGCTAGTGTAAAAGGCTCTTTGGCTGACCAAGTTTGCTTGACAAACACAAGTTGTGGGCAATCAATGAATCTCAGTTGACTGGAAGTAACACTACCACATGTCAGACATAAATTCAGCTCTTTATTTCCTCAAACTGATTATCTTGGGTGTATTGAACAAATATGCACTGACTAGCCCCATAATACTCAATAAATGTTTGCTGTCAGTGTATTAATTATCTCTTCTATCCAGAAAAAGTCATAACATTTTATGGTATGAAATGGCTACTGGGAAAAATTAGTATTGCTCTTTGTTTCAAATCACTGTTTCCTAATACTATTATAAAATGTAATGCCATCCACAAATTTCTGCTAAGATTAAGAGCCTATATTTAAACAATTTTTATTAATTTTAATTTGTTAAGCAAGTATTTCAATTTAGTTATAGTATGTCTGGAGGTGAGGTCTGGAAAAAAGTCTTTGTACATTTCAAAAGAAAGAGGCATATAAGGAAGAAAGGTAAAAGTTTCCAAGCTCATCATGCAGGTTGTAGTATGTCAGGATGTCAGCAGCCCAACCCACTCAACCTGTAAAAAAAAACATGTGCACAAAAAGAATGGTGGAGGTTACGTCTTTTCTGAAAGTGTACTGAATGTAGTAATTTTTTTTTAATATGCATTCCTTATACCTGTATAGTCATGGATAATTTGAGATATAGCATTGTAATTTTGGTAAAACAAGCAGCAATTCAGTCAGTTGTATGTATTTAGCAGTGCTGGTATCATTTTTGATAGAAGTGTGTCTCTTGCATAAAACATAAGGTCACACCTATAACTTTTTAATAGAAAGGCATCTGGGAACTGATCAGGTGCCAGATGGACGACTGAAACTGAAAAATAAATTATGTTATACAATAACTTTTTTTTCTGTATATACATATATGTATATACTCCAGGTAAGTAATTACTTGACCACCATGGTGAACTTTGCCCCTTTCCACACTGCAGTGCAGTGCAATCTTGGAGTTGGTATATTGTTAAGATAGGTGTGGGGGGGGTCAAACCCTCCACATGGGTGGGTTTAATTTGCTTCAGATTTTTTTTTTTGGTGTGTACAAGTGGATACTTACCTGGAGTTTTCACTCTGTGATCCTGGAGTTTATTCAAATACGGTTTCAGTGAAGTTATCTCGGTCATCAGCGATTCGGGTAAGTGGGTTTTCATTCATTAAAAGTAGACCCATAAATTTATTTTTATACACATTATATATATATATATATATATATATATATATATATATATATATATATATGTATATATATATGTGTGTATATATATATATATATATATATATATATATATATATATATATATTACATCTGTTATATTTTTTTATTATCGAGGTTACTGAGAAGGTGATTTCTATATATTTATATTTTCACCTTATATGTAATTACTCAAACCTTTTCACTCTGGTTTTAAATAAAAAAAAAACAACTTAGAGACTGCCTCTATTAAGGTGGTCAATGAACTCTTGATGGGAAAGATCATTTTTTTTCAGCTATGGACCTCATTGTCTGTCTGTGGCATTTGATGCTGTGAATCATGGTACCACAAATGATTTCCAGCACACACACTGCAATAGTTCTTTTATGATTCATGAATGGTTTTCTTTTACTTCCCAGGTCACACTTATAGAATTATTTATCATGCTATTTGCTTTGGGAGCAACTGGATGATGTGGAGGACCTAAGGTCTCATAGGTATGCTGTGCAGGGTACCCCAGGGCTCAAAGGTAGTGCACCTGTCATTCAAAGTTTATACTCTGCTACTGAGAGATGTCATTTAAGGCAGAGGTATTTAGCACCTTTGGTACTCAATAATATTCAGCAGTGCCTCTCCATTCTTCTAAAGCATGTGTCTGCCTTAGTTACACTTGCAGACTGCCTGGATACCATCCATCACTAGATGATTGATAGTCTTCCTGCTCATGGCCCAGTTAAGAGTGTACCACTACTCTTCCTTCAGACCTCTCCTACCTTTAAGCTTTTATTTTTCACATTGAAGGCAGAATAGTCTTTGTGCAAACTGTTCAAAATTTGGGTGTGTTGCACAAAAAACATGCAAACACTGAAAGGTTAAGTCTAAGCAGCTGTCTTGCTATCTTATTGTTATTTAAAATATTACATGGGTTAAACACATTTTACCATTTCAGACACAGCAGTAGTGATACATAAAATATTAAGCAACTTTTACCACTTCAGATGCAGAAGTAGTGATACATAAATTATTACATGCATTAAACATCTTTTACAACTTCATATACAGTAGTACTGATGTATAGAATTGCATCCTCCATTCTTGTTTGCTACAATGCACTGTGCCATGGGCTTCTGCATTTTGACTTGTCCAGTGGAAGCAATGTGGAAATCTGAACCACATGACAAAGTCATACTGATCCTGTTCTGCATGATTTACATAGGGATCCTGACATGGTACAATGGATCTGTAAGACCTTAATATTAACCTCATGGCATACATGGTCTGCATCTTAGCTATGTAAACTAGAACTGGTCTTCCTAGTCAGTTACACAAATGTACTTTGGCTTTCTGAGAAATTCGTGAATAAGTGCAACTGAGCTGCGATTCATAGAGGCCATTTATGCCAATGAGTGATGACCTCAAATGTCTTTATTTGAATATTGAAATAATCAGATGGAATTGAGGAGGGATGGAAATCTTCGTATGAAAATGAAGTAATTTTTTTCACAATCTATGATTCATAGTCAGATTTTCAACTTCTGCAAACTGGCTGTAGAAGCGCTATATAAAAAGAAGCCTTGTCAAATTTAGCAGAGATACAATCAGCAAAAATGCTATCAGCTGCTGCAGGCTTTGCTATTTCCAGGTCTGTGTTGCTTGTCTTGGCTGTGCTAAAACTGCTTGAGCCCAGCAACACTCACCAACATAAAAAGGTAAAAATATAAACAAAGGATTACTCATTATAACTTTGATAATCAGGAAATCCTTGATAGGTTTAGAGTGGACAGAGACATTATAAGGGTTTTACTGGATATGTTTGACTCCCATAGGGGCACTGGAGGAATGAATGGACTTCCTATCCCTGTGGACATGAAAGTATGTATAACCCTCACTTTCTTTGCTGCAGGGACTTTCCATAGACAGACTGGGGACACATTGGGGATCTAACAGACGCTGCCTTGAGGATACTGCAGCAGTTGCTGGATGTACTCTTGGCACATGTGGATCAGTAGTTAGGAGTATGTGTGCCTTTTATGGGCTGGAACATTTTTGTGGTACTTTATGTAATAAATTGCATACATGTTGCAATTAGGGCCCTTTCTAGTCCACAGGGGTAGTGGTACTGAAGTAGAAAGGGATACCATTCTATTAATTGCCAGGTAATGTGTGATGCATGGGGGTGAATCACCAATGTCCCGGCCCAGCATCCTGGCAGTGCACATGTTTGCCATTTCTGGCACACTAGCTCACTCTACCACCTCATCCTACATGGTAGGATACCCAGTGGCCATCTTGTTGATGAGTGGAAAAATATTTTTTGTATTTAAGTAGTTATTCACATTAAAATGCATTGCTGAATACTCATTACTCATGTTTTTTTCTGTTTTTTTCTCCTTTTCATTTTCTTCTTTTCTTTCTCTCTCTCTCTTTTTAAATCAGTGCTGAATATCCACTGGAGCCATTTAAGTGTAGCTGCAGAGGAGACATATAACACATCCCTGTCCCAGACCTGTATTGTCCTTGTGAGGGTCTTTGGCCTCCTGAAGAGCCATTTTAGGTGCCTGGATGAGTCTGGGGGTTGCTCTTCAGTATGCCCCAGCTACTGTGTGCAGGATGTTTACTGCATGTTGCATTCTGCACAACATGATTTCACTGTCACTGCTTCTCCTGGTTTCAGTCCCAGTATGACTAAGGATGACCAGCCAGCAGTAGTAAGGGACCCCATGCAGCAGGCTCATACATGGCATGCAGATGAACAGATTAATAGGTGGCTTTTAGTCCAGAATTATGGACCAGGACATTCAGGTCAGTGTTTCCTTTACTGTAAAAACACACATAGTATAACTGATGCATGCAGTGATATCTGTGGACCATGCTGTGTGGTGCATGGTCTGCTGTCACTGTAGATCTGACATTTTCTCATCTTAAATATTTTTTTTTAATTATCTGTTAGAATAATAGGCATGCTGTTGTTGTTGCCACGCATGAGTGCTCACTGATTTCTGTTCAGTGATATTGAAAAACATCAAATAGAAAATTAATTCACATTTTTGTCTGCTGTCACAAACAACTTGCGCTTTATTGATTACTTAATTCTACAAAAGTAAGGGATATTGACAACAGTGAAATACTTCATGAAGTAAATGTATATAATGCTTTCTTTATATTTGTCAGTTCTTTTTAGGTTATTATGTTGTACTGCACATCAGGTTCATTTTATGGTGTTATACACAATAAATTCTGAAACTATTATCATTTGTGCAGTGGGGAGGGTGTAGTGGCAGCAGTGTAAGTTTACATGTGTCATTTGCTTGTGATATATTTCTCCTGAAAATGTCTGTTCATTACTGTTTTGATGTTTTATGCACCTGCCATGTACAGGAATGATAATTCATGTATCACTGCTTTTTGCCAAGTGTTTATTGTTGGTGCTCATACTAGTGTAATTTAAATGAAATGCATACTTTTTCAATAACCACCCCAACCCCCTTTTCAGCTAAACAGAAAGCTGTTTTCCTGAAGCTAATTTACAATAGTTCAAGATCAACTGAGTCAAACATATTTCCTATTGATAGGCTAGGAGATGGTGCAACTGATTTGAAGGAGAGTCTGCTATGATATCTGTAATGTGAGTTAGTCTGATGTTGTGACCTACTTGATGCTTGTGATACTACTGTGACTGACATGACACAGCTGCATCATCATGGTCTTGAATGTGAGATTCTGATAGGTGTAGATGAATGTTGATACAGCCTGTGTGAACTTTTGTGATTGTTCACTTTGGCTACTGGCATTACTGTTTTGAGAAGCAACTGTAGCATCATGTGATTTCCCTCCATGTGTCCTGACAGTACCCTCTGCCCTTCGCAAGACTGAATCCAGCCTGAATCTGGTATGTCCTAACTAATGTACAAATGGATGTGGCCACTGATGCTTGGTGTGCCACTGTACTAAGCATCACTGTGAACACGGCATTATCCCTACTCTGTGCCATTTCCATGTAGTGCTGGAATTCCTCACTTATGCCTTGGAGGACTTTCATCTTTTCTAATTTCTAGCTGACACTTTGTGGCTGTGCTCTGTGCCCTAACAATGTCAGGCCACATTTCCTGTTGGACAGCCAATGCTTTATGTGATTCCTAGGGTAGCTGTAAGAAATTTCTGCACCTGAATCCTGTTTGTAAAGGTGTCAGTATGGACAGTGTTGCCTCTGAATGCTTGTCATTATCTTTAAATTGTGCCTCTGTGTGTAAAGATACTGGTGTAGATGTACAGGGATTTTCCTCTGGTACAACCTTGAATGATATGTCAAGTTGTGCTTGACTTTGTGATGCACTGTCACTTTATGCAGATTTGCTAAAATGTTGTGGGGTAAAAACTTGTCATTAAACTTGGGACTGCATGCCACTTCCCTCAGGCTGCCTCATAAATATAACTATGTTATCATCCTCAGCAGTGGCAGCAATACCCATTCTGCTGCTGACATCATCCAAATTTATTCCTATAACTGAACGGTTTGTTTCTGATGCTGACTGTAAAAAGATATTATAAACATTATTATTATTATTATTATTATTATTAATAATAATAATAATAATAATAATAATTATAACAATAACAATAATAATAATGCAACAGTGTACATTAAAGCATAGGGAGTGAGTGGGACACGTACCATTCACACTGCCTTCATTTTCTTTCTTTGCTGATGTACAAGGCTCACCTAATAATAATTAATTCTGATATGTTTAATTATATTATTCCTTGTCAACATTCAACTCTGTATATATATGTGTGTTACAGATTTTAAATCAGCCTTCATGAGCAGATGAGTGTTGCTGCTGCTGCAGACATTGGTAAGATGGAGCAGTGTCCACACCCCCTCTGATTATTCCTGTCCCACCATCTTCTTTGTCATTGTCATCACATGGATGGACAGAAGATATTCATCATCTGTCATTAACTGAGCAAAATTCAGAGCCTCCACCCCCAGTGGTGGTATGGGAAATTGAATTCTGCCTGGCCTTTCTTTTAGTACATGGCACTATATCATTTGCCCTTTTCTTGCTCTGTGGCAGTGCTCGATTTCTGACAACAATTTCATTGATTTCAACAACTACTTGACTCCAGGCCTTGTTTCTCTTGGCTTGTCTGAGCCCTTTTTACCAAAAAGAAGTTTCCCATGTGTTCTAAGTGTGGCCGTGAGGCTATGACTTTCCTCATGGCTGAAGTTATCCTTTCTGTGTTTGATTCTTTATTTTCTATCAATACTACATGTAAAAAAATGGAGAAAAAAAAACAGGGCCACAGTCAGAAAGTGTAACAGTAATGTTTGGATGCAATTACCTTTTAAAGTACAAAACACTGTCCAGCTATTCCTGCCATCTACAATAACTGTTACTTAATATAAACAACTATAACTACCCAATAGAAATCTCAACATAGCCATGCAGAATTCTAATATGTTACCTAAAATTCATTCAGATTATGAATGCAATCACTTTTGTAACAAAAAATTATCTGTAAACTATCCTCTGCCATTGTGATGTACTGATGTTATTTTTCACTTTTGTTACCAAAAAAATCAGATTCATTAGACATGTCTGTTCATGTCCTTACCATAGTAAATCTTCTGTAGTAAATTACTACATTTATACCCATTACCCATGTATGCACAATCAGTAAATTATACCATAGTAATGATTATTTTCTGAAATCAGTAATCATTTATACTGCTGCTGTCATGAAATGCAACTTCAAATTGGCAGAAATTTACCAGTCAGCCAATGCTATCACAACATGCACAATGTATGTCTAAGTTCATTGCAAATTAACCATAAATCAATATTGGAATAATTTTTAAGTGTTGCTTATTAAATAATACATTTTAAAAATATTTCCTTACTGTAATATGTCTGCTGTATCCTACTATATCTGTCATGTGTCTCAGCTGTTTGTGAATTAATATGGCAATGCTCAACATGTTGGCAGAATCTCAGGGTCAGTTAAATGGGTTATATGCAAATTATGAGTCGTAGTAATACACAAATGTGTCCCAAGGTATATCGCTGAATTTTGGGATTTTGCTAATTGTGAATGCACATCCAACCTAACTTGAATGCATTTAAAAGTGATGCAGATACTCAGCAGATATTTTCAAAATCACCAACACTCCACAGCTTTCCCATATTTTCCATAGGAAAGAACAAATGGCCCTACACTAGCCAAGATCAGAATGTAGTTAAAAAAAACTAAATGGAGTCATCTGAATGTCAGGTTTGCAGCAATCTGAAGTGTAATCTCAGCCAATCCAACATTGTGTGTCACACCCTAGTATCTCAAACAAATTATAACCTCCTAAAATTTAAAAATAACATAGATAGTGAGATTTATCCCCCACAAAAAAATATTTCTGATCTACTACATGATACATACTGGTGAAAAGGTACAAAACAAAGAATGTGTACCAATAAGCATTATAAATACACATTTTTAATCATATATTTCCACTTTTATGACACATAGAAGGGAAAGGTAAGTGGTTTCCTTTAAGAAAAATCAGTATGTGATAAAGTAGCTTAAGTTACAGCAAACTTGTCAATCTCAATAGCTGCTGTAATGCCCATGCTAGCAAAAAGGTTTAGGTTCAGGTGAAGTTACACCATACAGGGAGTGGTTGTAACCCTGATTAGTAGATTCCTGACCATACTTTTCTCAAACTTATTTTGCTTCTTCAAAAAATGGCAACTCCTGTGAAGGTATGAGGCCACACTCCTAGCTTGTCATGCTTGGATAAGACCAAGCTATGTACAAAAAAAATACTTTCTGGAAAATAATCAATATTTGGCAGCAGATGGGTGACCACCTGCCAACCTTGACAGGTGTAACCTGCTCCGGCCAGCAGTGCACTCCTAGGTATGAAGACTTGCAGAGGTATAGAGCTGACCAGTGGCTGAGTGGGTAGACCAGGCTGTGTTGAGAAGGACAGAGTTCTATAGTAAGTAAAATAAAATATTTGATTTCTTAAGTGATTCATATTAAAGATAAAAAAAGGTTAACAAGTTTGCCTAACTATAGGCATTTGTAAAGAAAGATGTGCGTACTTGAAAATATTACTTATAATGCTGTTATGAAATGCATAAGAAATCATGAGTATATTTGTAATCATGCATGCACCTTTTTAACAAAGAGTAATATGTTAGATTTTAATAGTATATGCAAATGACACATACATGTATTAAAACAATAATCTGTATATGTAACTCTGTAATCATGTACTAAGTAATACGTACAAGTAATGGAGACTGGATTTATAAAATAATGAAAGAAAAATTACAATTGCATATTTATAATTTATTTCCATTGCAAGAAAAGACATAATAAATTACATTCTAATGGCATGTACAACATGGTTGAAGACTCACACATTACAACCTATTTAGACTGCAGGATAGGGGAGAGGGTAGGCATTGCTGTGCCACATGAATGACCAGCACAAATGTTACTGAGAAAATGCTGCTGTACTTCAATATTACATATTAAATCAGACATATTTCTACAGAATTGCTACATTTCTGTGTTTTGTAAATTAATTATACCAGAACACAGTGTAACACACAATTTGCAAACAACATTCTATACACATTTCCTACTTGGTAATGATAGGTCACATTGGCACAGTGTTACATTAATTCTTACAGGCATGCATATGTAAGAGAAAGTAAAAAAAAAAAAAATAAAATAAAATAAAATAATAAAACAAAAAGTATTTGTTATCGTAAAATACTGGTAGAGCAAACCAAGGCACAAAATCAATGAAAGTATCATAAAAACATTTTATTTATGTGAGCGCTTTCACAGCTTAGACCTGCCGCTTCATCAGACATTCTAAAACCATTTTGACTGTTACATTTTAAAGAATTCTCTTGCCAATGGCAACATATTAACAATCATTGTTTGATTGGTCTATTAAAGAGACAAACCATATTTAACAAAGATATATATATATATATATATATATATATATATATATATATATATATATACATACTAAAACATAAATAAAATTATGAACATAAAAATATACAATTATAGAACACTTCATAAGAACCTAACATGTACACCATGTATTCTTATATTTAAACCTCCTATTTTTTAAACCACCTGTTCTTTAAAATAGGCTTGATGCATAATTTATCGTTCAGCCCTTTACCTTTGTTACCTCTTATTCTAATGATCCATCTCAGTTCAGTGGATTCCACCTTATTCTCTATGTCACCCCCACGAACATTATCATAGATTACCTCCAAAACCATAAATTTAAAATTATGGATGTATCATTTAGTGCAATATGTTTAGCCGAAGCATTAGTGCATATAGAATTGTTTATACAATAAATATGTTCTCTTATTCTGTCACGAAGGCGATGGTCTGTTTTACCTATATAGAAACTATTACAGGTCTGGCATATAGCTAAATATACTAAGTGGATGGTATTACAATCAGCCCAGACCTGAAAATGGAGAAGTTTTCCTGTATCAGGATGTAAAAACTCACTCGAACTATCAATAAATTTACACCAATTGCAATTTTTTACAGGGGAGAGTGCCATTTGCTTGGTTTAAATCAGTATGCATAGCTTCTTTGGGGAAGCATAATAATCTTTTCTGATTCTTTTTATTTTTATATATAAACCTAGGTTTTTCACCCACTATAGAGGCTACTTCTAAGTCAGTAGTTAGTATAGACCAATTATCTTTTACAACTTTCTCTATACTACGGATGTTTCCTGAGTGAGTAAGAGGCATCCTAAGCAGATGTTCATCTCTGTCAATCTGTGAAGAATTTCCTCTTAGTCTATCTGAAAAATACAGTTTCCCCTCATTACTATGGGACTCTACTACGTTGTTTCAAACAGTGTCAACTTCTCTTTGGCTATAACCTCTTTGACTAAATCGCATTGAGAGAGAGAAAGTTTCTTTATTGAAATCTGCATCACTAGCATTTAACCTAGATGCACAAAGGCCTTGGCTTTTAATAATATTGTGATATATATGTGGTGGATGCATACTTTTTCTATGTAAGTATTTGTTACTTTAGCAACTCTTTCTATATGTTTTAGTAAAAAAGGTATTATCTGGTAACCTAAAAATGGTAACATCCAGAAAATTTATGGAACTCATAGAGTGACTGGTGGTAAATTTTAAGAAGGAAGTAGATGAGTTCAGGAATTCATAAAAATTCAAAAAATAATTTAAATCACCATCCCTTAAAAAAAAAGGTCGTCCACAAATCTCCTGTAAAAAACAACTTCTGAAAATAATAATTCGCTGAAAATGGGTCGATATTAGAACACTCAAAATTTTGAACGTTCAGTGTTCTAATATACACTCTCTCTCTCTCTCTCTCTATATATATATATATGGTTCCCCTTCACAAGATCGAGTTACTGAAAGCTCGAAATTCATAAGCTTGAGCCCAGAATCTCGAGTTTTCAGTAACTCGAAATTGTGAAGGGAAGAGAATGAAAAAAAAAGTTTACTTACATGTTTGCAGGGGGCCGAGTCCCCCTACACTCTCCCTGCTTAAATATATCAGCTCCATAGTGGAGGAACAGAAATTCTCCCATTGTGTGCTTCTGCATACAGTGTGGAATGGGAGATTTCCCTCATACCCGTTGTACTGCGATCTTGGAGTTGGTATATTTAAGTAGGGGGGTGTGGGGTGCAGGGGAGCTTGCCCCCCTGCAAAAACATTGTAAAGACATTTTTGCAATGTCTTCTCCTTATGCTTTAGAATTTCGAGTTACTGAAAACTCAAGAATCTGGGCTCGGGCTTATGAATTTCCAGCTTTTAGCAATTCAAGATTCTAAAGGGGAACTATATATATATATATATATATATATATATATATATATATATATATATATCTAGAACAAGAGAGAGAGAGAGAGAGAGATAAATATAGATGCAGATATAAATACACATAAGTAGATAGACAGCAACAAGTACAACTCTCTTCTCACAGTTTTTATCAGTCATTGAGCATGTTTAAATATTTGTTTAAGGGAAAAAAATAGGGCTAAACAATTTTCTACTTAAAATGATATGGGAACCCCAGTGGAAATAACATCAAAATGCAGGTTACTTTGCTGTAGTAAGCATGTTCAGACGTATGTCTAACTGTGATGAGCAATTTGCAAATCTGTCATTAAAATGACAATATTTTGATGCACTAAATCAAAGCTTACACAAGAAGAGCGTGCAATCGCCAAATGTCTGTTTATTTTTTAATACAAAATTATTCAATGGTCTGAGTTTATTGATTTGTCGTTGACACTGATAAGAAATAAGCAAGCCCAACATATAAATATAAAATTAAGTTGTCATACCATTTTGCCTGCATTGTCTCATAAACTTACTTTTTTTTTTGCAATGGATTAATTTTTGGAATAATACTACATTTAGCTCATAGGTGACATGATCCTGTAGTAGGTAAAAATACTTAGAATGCTAAACTAAAAGTCACTTATATATTTTGGTTACTTGATGTATTGGCTGTGTGCTAAAATGTAGATAAGAACCCGATAATATCATGTTTGCATTTTTTCAGCATTACTATTTTAAATGTCATGGGCTCATAGCTGGGTAACTGGGCAGGACGTTATTCTTTCTGTATGATAGCTGGATAGTTGGACCGGAAGTCTATTTCATTTTTCTGTATAATTATGGGACCATAGTTCACATTTTTATGCTGACAGCCCTCCCCCCTCCCCCCATTCCACTGTTCAATATGTGGCTAAATTCTATGTAGTCTAATTAAGTCTGTGGAGTAATGTGGGTAAAAAGAAGTCACTGTCATTACTAAATGAGATTATTTGACCATGAAGACAGGTTTGCTCTTCAAATTGTAGTAAACTTTATAGTCTGGAATTAAAACCATGGATTTATATTTCTGAGTTTCTTTATATTATATTATATTATATTATATTATATTATATTATATTATATTATATCATATTATATTATAATAAATGTAGACTTGCACACATAATACAATACACAAGTCCAATGTCTAATATAATTTACAAACATTGATTTCATCATTTCTGATTTCCTATATATTATAAATCATTTTATACAGCCTATAGTTTTATAACTAGCATTAACCAATTGGTTGATATGGTCAGAAAAACTCAAAGATTGGTCTACCCATATAGCAAGTCCTGAAAAATCTCCAGTTTCAATCATTGTGTGTTGTATTAAATATTCACCCTACAATCTATGGGCCAGATTCAGGAAGCCTCCGTGTAAGAGTTATAACTCTTACATGGAGGCTGCAGTTAAACTGTGTGATGTCAGCATGTCATGCATATGCATGAGGTGCATGAGGCATGCTGAATCACACTAGTAACTCTTACACGGTCCGTGTAAGAGAGTAGGGGGCGTGTCTGTAGGCTAAGCCCTGCAAGCGGACACACCCCCGGAAGACTAGAATGGCTGAAAGTAAACAGCCACGAGAAAGGCCATGAAAATGTGAATAAACACACTACACAACACATGCCCCGATAGACCATCACTGTATAAAGTGAAGAGATGGTATAAAATTAAATTAAAACCTTTTATTTTTTTTTTAAACCCCGTAAATGTTTGCTACTGTGTGCGCGGGTGTGCTACTAGCGCAATCACAGTTAGCAGTCAGTGGAAAAGGATATAAGAACTAAATATGCAAAGTAAGCCAAGAAATAATAGCTTAGCGGTAGAGTTGCCGGCCTAAGAGAAGGCAGGCAGGGTTCGAGCCCCTACAACAACCTTTTTTTTTTTTTGTAAATAAGCACTAAAAAGCCCCCTGACAGTATTGTACAAATGTAAATGTATTCCCTTTTGTAAAATGGAATGAAATAGAGCATACATTTTGAAGTAACATAATAATAAAAATAGTCAGAAATGTACTGATAGCTAAGCTGCTGTGAAACAGAGTGCCCATAGCTGAGTAGTGTTTCAAAAGCTGCAAACTGCATGCCCGTTGCCAAGCTGCAGTTAGACAGACTGAAACTGTGTGCAATTAGCTTAACATGTGTGTCAGTAGCCAATTAGGATTTATCCCAGCGCACACCGTTTGCGCGCCGCTCCCACAAGCTAACTGCTAGTGCGCATGCGTTACCTCCGCAAACGGCGCAGACCAGGTTTAAAGTGCTTAAAAGTGCTTTTGGCATGTTTGATTGACAGGTCCTCAACTCATTCCTGTCAGGAAAATGAAAAATCAGTTGCCAGATTCGAACCCAGGATACCATGCACTAGAGTCAAGGAACTAAACCACAAAGCCATGACAGCAATACCTAGAAATGCAGAAATAGCATATATATGGGATAAAACCCAGAATGGAGCATGAGAAAGCATTTTCAGTGAAGTAGATACAATTCCAAAATGGCCAATCAGAGAAATGTGCGGGAAAAGCGGCATATATAAGCCCCATAGGCGGGAATACACAGCATAACTGATTGTAGAACAGACTTGCAGTCAGCATGAGTGGAGTAGGTGAGGGACGTTGCTTTCGAGCACAGCGTTGGGGCGTTGAGGAGTCCAGATACATGGTCTGGCTCCTTGTCCATAATCACGAGGCCCAACTCATGCAGGGCCAGGTCTCATGGGGAGTATATAGGGCAGAGGCGTGGGACCAGTTGGCTCGTGATCCGACCAGTGCTACTGGCATTCCACGCACTGGTGAGCAGGTCCGTCACCACCATGCGGACCTGAAGAGACGCAAGCAGGACCAATTGAACCGTTGGATCCAGGAGGCCCGGCAAATGCCCAACGCCCCACTACTGAGTAAGTCACATTTTACTCATGTATGTAAGGATTTCAACCAGCTGATACCATGGAGATGTGTAGTCCAATATTATTCCCTTTGTATTACAGCTGTAGGTGTCCGCTCTGCGAATCGTGAGATGCACGCCAGAAGGCTGGTGCGGCTGCCACCATGCAGGTTAGTAACCCCACCCAGTACTTGTAAATAAATATTATTATGTACCATGTATCAGAACAGTGCAGTGTATTGATTAAAAGTAATATAATGTGCAAGCAGGAATTGAAAGTCTGCAGGTATGGCTGCAACAAGTTCATCAGTATGCAAGTGTAACTGGAAATATAATTGATAGAATTAAACAGTGCTGTAATACAGATGTCCCATCATTAATTAAATATACTGTAACCTGCAGTAGTCTCAAGAGTACAGCTTCAGAATCTGAGGTAGTCACATGTGAGATATATCCCCTGTTCAAATGCTGAATCATGACAGAAGTGAGGCTGTTGGAAAGTGTTTGAATCACCACAGGTCTAATATGTGAACAAAGCCTAGAAGTACCAACCTGAACTGTGAAGTTGCAGAATGTGTGAGAGTGACAGAAAGGCTCATGTATGAATAAATAAAGTAGTAATAACCCCTGAATATATAAGCCTCAGTGTGTTTCTACAGAACTAAATGCATGTGGGAAGTACAAATTAACATCCCAAACTGATTTCAGTGTGTCTGAATCTGGAATGTCTAGGTCAAAATCTGTATATGGTGATAACAGTAAACAATTTGCAGATAGAATGAATGATTATCTGACAGACTAAACAGCCATAGTTGTCCCCTGTCCTGTCATCAAAGTGTAGCAGGATGATGTATCTGATCAAATTCAAAATAAGTAGGATAGTGATGTATGTGTAACAGGTGTAGCATGACAGTCAAATAAAGATTATTTTGAAACATCAGCCTCAACTTAATTGTGTACCTATGAGAAATGTGAATCAATGTGTAACATATGAATGTGTCATCACTTTCTATCCCCACCCAACCCTATAATTCCATATAACAACATCCACTAAATAATGGTATGTGAACATTTCATTAATCATGGACATTTGTCCGTTTCAAACATATATGCATGTCTGTTCGTGCATGTGCCCTGTTCATACCTGCAAATCTGATGGCCTGTTGCCATTAATCAACCCTGCATGTCGTTTGACTGTGTTTTGCTGTTCAAATAATGCATGTGATATTGATATGCCCCTTGTTCAATGGTGTTCATATCTGGGTGTTTGTTTGATGGGAATACCAATGCATGCTGTTACAACTAATCTGAATGGAATAAAATGCCACTAACCCAAACTAACATAACTACTCACAAACCTAGAACGCTTGGGAAGGCAGGTCCCAGCGGACCCACCTCTCCCACCTCAGCTGGCGACTGCACCTGGCACTAGTGCCCAGGCGGACCCCCTCCGGTGGCCCTGTGCCACCTTCGGGTGGAAGCGCTGAAGGGGATGGGGCCCGTCCCCTCTGCAAGTGTGGCGGAGGGTTCGCCCACTCACCCTCCGCGGTGTCCGGTCTGTGGTGCGTGGGAGATCCAAGACACTGTTCTTGGACCCCTCGCCAGCTTGAGGCTCGTGTGGCACAGCTAACGGCCCGGCCGTTGCCCGCCTACACAGCCCCAGCACACCCCGTCCTGGGCTGTGAAGGAACAGTGGCAACTGCCTATAGGTGGGGATATCAGTTCCACTGTTGCCATCTGTGGGCTCGTGCATCTCGGATATCCCAACCTCCGTCCCGTCAATTGTGTAACCCCCACGTGTGTCATACACCGTCCCTGTATGCGTCTTGTCTGTCTTGTCTGTTAACCTACCCAACCTACCTCCCCAGCTTTACCGACTTCCTTCACCTGTCATACCACTCTCACCTGTAAAAAAAAAAGGGCACTCTGTCTCACATAAAAATTACGCCCCATACATAGCTGTCCATGTCGCACACATGTCCGCTGGACATCTAAACTGTTAATTACAATTGGCTGTACAACAAATATTAATGTTGTCCTGACACCTCTCTCAGAGGTGGAAGGTTTCAAATGTCTCACCAAAATACATAGAAATATACAGCTGTTGCTGCAAAGACATGGGCATCTATGGGCCTTACCTACACCCTTCCTGCAAATCCCACGCTTCTTTCCCTACTGTCTTACCCTCTTTGTGACCCCTTTTCACCACTTTCCTGTCACCCCTTTTCTTTTCGTTCAAAGAAAATAGCGGGTGTGCGCTTGTGTTAGCGGAGCTCACCGCCAGTGCTTGTCACGTGAGCTCAGCAAACGGCGCAGACCTGGTTTAAAGTGCTTAAAAGTGCCTTTATGGCACTTTGATTGACAGGTCCTGTACTCACTTTGAAAGTTTGCTAAGAAAAATAAATTCCCACTGTCAGTCTCGAACCCAGGACCTTGGTAACATTAGTCTGTATGACCTACCACTAAGCCATGCCTGCTTTACAAGAGCACACTGCTAAAATAAATATAACATTTAATAATAGGAATCAGTATAAAGGCAATATAGGAGATGTACTATCCAAAGCATGTCAGGTAGAGTTGTAATGGCCAAATTACTGGATTCCCATACTAGTTCAGTGTGAACAGAAACAGCCCTGCTACCTGTTAGCTTGTACATAATAATGTAAGGTAATGAACATATCTGAAGGTATGTATATCTACACATACATATATATAAATATATATTAATACATATGAAACATAATCGTAGGTCTCAGTAGCCATACACACTCACTACAGGAAAAAGTGAACTTAATTGCAGCAACCTGAATCTGCAACACAGCCTGACCCCTGTGTGACCTACTTACCCTTCTAACTGCTTACAGGTGGCCTCAGCTATTTGATTGACAGGTCCTGTACTCAGTTGGAAAGTTTGCAAAGTAAAAAAATTCCCACTGTCAGTCTCGAACCCAGGAAACATTAGTCTGTTTGACCTACCACTAAGCCATGCCTGCTTTGAAAGAACACACTGCTAAAATAAATATAACATGTAATAGTAGGAATCAGTATAAAGGTAATATAGGAGATGTACTATCCAAAGCATGTCAGGTAGAGTTTTAATGGCCAAATTACTGGATTCCCATACTAGTTCAGTGTGAACAGAAACAGCCCTGCTACCTGTTAGCTTGTACATAATAATGTAAGGTAATGAACATATCTGAAGGTATGTATATCTACACATACATATATATAAATATATATTAATACATATGAAATATAGTTGTAGGTCTCAGTAGCCATACACACTCACTACAGGAAACAGTGAAGATATATGCAGCAACCAGAATCTGCAACACAGCCTGGCTCCTGTGAGACCTACTAAGCCCTTTAACTGCTTAAAGGTGCCTCCAGCACTGTGATTGATAGACCCTATACTCAACTCAAAAGCAGAATATGAGCATACTGGTAGGCCCTACCACAAGACCATTGTAACACTAGTCTGTATGACCTACCACTAAGACATGACTCTCATACAGGAATATAGTGCTGAATACGTGGAACATGTAATAGTAGGAATGAAGATAAAGGCAATATAGTATGTCTACTACCCAAAGCATGTCAGGCAGACTTTTATAGTCACAATTACTGGGTTCCCATACTAGTGTAGTGTTAACAGAAACAGCTCTGCTAATTGTTAGCTTGTACCCAATAATGTCAGCTAATGTACATATATGAAAGTATGTATATGTACACAGATATATATATATATTTATATAGCAATACATATGACATATAGTTGTAGGTGTCAGTATGCATACACACTCACTACAGGGAACAGGCAAGATAAATGCAGCACCCTGAATCTACAACACAGCATGAAGCATGGGAGATGTACTAACCTTCACACTCACAGAACACTGTCAACAGCATACCAGCATGGTCCACGCCCTAAAATCTGAAAGGGCAACGCCTATCTCACATACCCTTTTATAGCAGTGTCCTGAAATTACAGTGAGACATGCAATCAGTACACACCCAGCTGCTTGCAATTAGCAAATGCTGCCTTACAATTGGTGCAGAGGCCATCACATGGACCTATGCAGATACCTACAAAAGCTTTGAGTTCCCACACTACACTCACGCAATACATTCATTGCACAAACACTACGGATAAAGAGACAGAGAGAGAGACAGAGAAAACAACCAAACAACAAAAAAAGAAAACAAATATTAGGACTGCTAGCAGCAAAATCAGCAGCAAGCAGCAAGGAGCAAGCAGCAAGCAGCACCACTGGCACAGCAACAGCTGCCACAAACACAGGTAATGCAAAGTAGCAGGTTAATCCTGTGTATACTGTGACACCTCCAAATTAATCATAGTTCACTATCTATAGGTATGTGCATGAGATAGGTTGTGTGTAGATAGTCATGAAATATAAACATATGTAATATTGTTGTACATGTGGGCCATAACTAACACTTCCATAGCTTAGAACACAAGGCCAGTTGTGCATATGATGCAGTAGTTCCCAGGGTCAGTAGAGGTTCCTCCTCATTGGTGTGGGACCACTGTGTATGTATGGCACTGTTCAGGTACATATCCTGTAGTATGGCCAGGGATTAATATCAGTCTGTCATGTGGTGCTATGTCCTCCAGGGGTGAATGTAGCACACATCCAGGGATACCATTTCGTAACAGTGATGATATGTGTTCTGCAATGATGAGGGTGGCTCTCACCTGGACATGTGAGAGGATAGGGAGGTTACAGTCATCTGGGATAACTAATAACATGTGTGTAGGACAATGGGGGGGTGGTACCTGCACCTAAACTGTCTGCAACAATGTTGCCAATATCTGTGCATTTGGTGAATGTGAAGCCACTTAACACTGCAGACAACAGATCTCCCAGTTGGCAAAAGGCAGTTAACCCTCCCAGCATAGTGCACACACATAAACCACACTCATACATTCCCTTTGCAGGATTCAAACCCCCACCTAACTACGTTATGACACTGAAGAAAGACACATTAGCAGAGCGCGCTATGCCAATTACTGGAAGACTTTACTACAGGTGATATAGTTATACAGTCCTGACATCATCACTGTTTCAAAAGGGGGATCTGCATCCTGTACAATACTGTCACGGTTGCTAATAGGGACATTTCCCACACACACACATCGATGTGTTGGAGGTTTGCATATGTGGGGGATCCAGAACACCATTGTGATTAGTATATGGTTTGATTGCAACAATGAGGGATATACTCCCAGTGGTGAGCAGTTTGTACTCATGTTTGTAAAGATCAGCTCTAGTATATCTGCCCCTCCTGTGGGAAGGTTGGTTACCTGTTCCATAGCCAAAGAATGTCTGATCAATGGGAACCTTAGAGCTTGGGTATTGTGGCTTGTGTAATGTTCACAGTCTATGTTTGGGTAGCTGGCATCACCCAGTATGATGGTGTTTGCAGAGTAATCTAAACTCTCCTGTGTCAGCATGAAGGCTGTGTGGGAGACCTGAGTTTGAGAGGGTGCTATAAGAGCTCCTCTGTGTCTCTTTCCATGTGGTCCAGGGAGGTACGTCCCAACAGGTAGCTGACTGTGACCCTCCCCTTGCTCTGTCTGGAGGGCGGCACGTCTGTCAACAGCTCATGTCAAGCAAGTGCACACCCCTCATAAATGATGTGGAAACCTTCAAAGGCCCAAGGCCTGTTGAAAATATGGACCAGACTGCAGATACCTGTATAGAGGCATTCTGTGGACACATTCAGGAATGCATGGATCATGAAGCCACATATGAAAGCATGACCCAATTCTCCAAAGGCAGATGTCCTGGGCGGACACCAGCCATAAACACACTATACAATAGAAGGATGGCGCCACTACATGATACAACAACCTCCCAAAATGTGAAGGCACCACTGATGAGTATTGGAAGACAACTACAGGCACCCATATGATTGTCTAAGGCCATCTTTGAGAGAGGATTCCACAAGCCACTGAGGATAATCACAAGGCTGCCTGTAGTTATGTTAGTAACCTGGGTGGTACTACCCAGATATGCTCAGAGGTAATACAATATGTCACACAAAATATAAAACACACAGACATTGCCATCATCCTAGTGGACAGGTTCAATGCTGCCTTCTCTCCCCACCACACCAAAAGGGAACATATGTCTCGCATCACAGTGCTTCCCCCCCTGACATCACAGATGCTCAGGTAAGAGATGCCCTTCCCAAAGCAATAAACACTGCATCAATGGGACCAGACAGTGTCCCAGGCTGTGTCCTACATGAACCACAAGAAGAGCTACACCCAGACATAACACCACTGTTCAATCCCAGCCTTAATATATGATATGTGGCCAGAGAGTGGCATACAGCAACAGTGGTCCCTCAACATGCAGGTGGTGCCGTCACGGATCCTGGACACTACTGCCCCATATGTCTGACTAGCTTTGTCTGCAAAGCTATGGCAAGAATCATCAAGAACCTCACATATCTAGATATTGTGGACCTACAGACATGTCACCATACACAGTTTGGCTTTGTCAATGGCAAATCCTGCCTATCAAACCTGTTTGCTTTGTTTGAAACAGTCACCAAGGCCACTGTCAAGGGGTAGGAGGTCCACACAGCCTACCTGGACCTTGCATAAGCCTTGGATACAATACCCCACTTGTGCATTCTAGGAAGCTCACCAGTGTACATATTAACCCCTATGTCACTATGGGTATTGCACAGTGGCTCAAGGGCAGAACACACATGGTAGAATTGCTGGAGCCACGTCAGCCTCCAACCTGGTACAAGTGGTGTCCCACAAGGCAAAGCCCTAGGGGCTGTCATGTTCATTATGTATTTGTCATAGGTACAGGCCAACATGGAAGTACTGTGGCTCAGCAAGTCACAGGTGACTGCAGACTGAACACCATAATCAACTCAACAGCTAACACACGCATCCTCCAAAAGGGACTCTTGAAAACACACGACTTGTGCCACAGCCATGGCCTCAACGTGAATGATAGAAAGAGTATAGTCATCCCTTTTGTCAAACACTAAATGACCACAATGTACCACATATGTGTTAATCCAGTAAGTGCAGACCAAGGAATTATGGACCTTGGGAGTGCAGGTTGATAGCATTCTACCATTTGACAACAACATGGACAAAGTGGTTAGGTAAGCATGTGATATGGGCCACATCATCATGGGATCCACATGTAGGCCAGGGAGGACATTGTGCCCCTTTACTCATCCCTCATCATGCCCATAATTGAGTATGATGAACCTGTCGGCATGCACCTTACCAGACACCTGCAGCAACTGGGGCTACCACATATGTACCTCGACAAGGGGATCAAAGTGCTCAAACAGATGCCACATACTGACTGGTTAAAGTAGCAGCAGCTGTACTCAGTGACATAATGCCTCTTCATAGGCAATCTGTGCCTGACATAGAAGGCCAGGTCATACCCTCACGTAATGGCCATGCTGCATCTCAGAATATCCAGATCCCACCAGGATACACGCTGGAAATACTTGAACTTCAGGAGTGATATACATAGGACATGGTGGAGGGCACATTCACAACTCAGAGGCACCCTTCATTCCTGATTATTATCCCAATAGAGGTTAGGTGTACTGACTCAGTGACTATCTTCAAGAGCGATATTAATGACTGGATGTGACATTGTAGGGTTACCCTGGGTATCACTTATGTGTCACTGTGAGAAAGAGGCACAGTATACTAACCTTGGAAAAGGGCATAGCAAGACAGATTCACAATGCATGTTGAAAGGCACGCACATTCTGGCTAGGTGGATACATGCCCTGGGCAGATATCCCTGTACGAACCTATAGACCTATGTCTCTTTTCACCATTGGCCCTATGTGCTGTCAATCACCAATGTAATCTCAATACTACGGTAGCATGTGCAAAGGTCAGTTGTCAGTCACCTCCATGGTACAGTTGTGGAATATGTGTGTCATGTAGTAATGTCACAGCTGCCACATGTACACAGTCAACCCTATCCCCTACCCATTGATGTACATCACATGTATGAGATGGAAACACATGGCCAAACTGTAACAACAACATACAAGTCAGTCAGATGCATGGACACATATGACTCAGTCATTGTCCATGCCACCACAGCTGATGTGGGATGTCGCTCACTGGGATACGTGATAGGGAACATGGAAGGGATCACTGAGCAAGTGACACAGGCTGGTAGACCCCTGACCTTGGTTGGCATCAGACCCTCACCAGGGATTCCGACAAATTACTGAATGCTAATGAATAAGTGTATCTACAACACCCTAGCTGAATGGTTCTTAGCATGCAGTCACTGCATTGCTATGGAATACTGTCTTACCACTCCCACAACAGGTGAGAACATGCAGCTCCTGTACATTAACAACATGTAGACTTTATGCCCCAGACCAGGTGTGCATCCCTCACTACTAGGCTGATAGCATCTACATCTCACACTGTATATACACATCCCACATGCAGCATCTGCACAGAAGACCACGGTCATAATGTTACCCTGTGCAAATACCATGTATTCACATGTGGCAGGCATCACACATGGTAACTATTGAAAGTCTCAGGTACATATGTGTATTTGGCACACACATACATCATGTGTTCATTGCCATAACCGGTGTAATCAATGTCATGCATTATTGTGAGGGACAACCCACACACATGGGCATTCTGTGTGTGCACAACACACATGACATGTCTGTAATCAAAAGCCATACATAATTGTGATATCGTTTAGAAATTGGTATGTGCATCCTGTAGTGTGTTTTCCCAGTTGCCAAAAGGGATATATCAATCATACACACTTACCCCCTTCACACACACTTGCCACCTGCTGGATTCAAACCCCTACCTAACTATGTTATGACACTAGAGACGGACGCATTAGCACAGCGGGCTATTCGCATTACTGGGGAATGTCCTTTCCCCTGATATACTTATAGGGTGCTGACATCATCAGAGTTTAGAAAGTGGAATGATCATCCTGTGGTGTGTTTTCCCAGTTGCCAAAAGGGATGTTTCTTTCATACACACTTATTCACACACACTTGCCACCTGCTGGATTCAAACCCCTACCTAACTATGTTATGACACTAGAGACGGACACATTAGCACGGCGCGCTATTCGGATTACTGAGAGAATCCTTTTCTCCAATATACTTATAGGGTGCTTACATGATCAGTGTCTAGAAAGGGGATGAGCATCCTCTGGTGTGCTTTCACATTTGCTAGGGGTAACATTTGGACCAAGTGTGTGAGCATGCCCAGTTCAGCCTTCCTGTGGCATGTTGTGTGAAAGATGTCTCATTTATCTAAGTGTGTGAGCATGCCCAGTGTGGGCTTTACATATGTTGAACTCTGCAGCCCATCACATTTGTGGATGAGTGTGACCTTCAACAAATACCTCCAGTTTATGGTTGTGTGTTCTGTGCCATGTTGTGTAGTTAATGTCCGAATGCTTTTGTGTGAACAAAACTGGGAGTATACTGTGCCTGCAGGTTTTGCATGGGATACTTTGCACACAATTGTCAACATCCGTTCATACTGACCTAACACTGTAGCACTGTCTAGTGTAGTGTTTCAGTACTTTCACTGTGGTGGTCAGTATCCTGGGCTTCAGTCCTATCACTGATTTACATTTTCATAGTGTGCACAACAGGCTGGTTAGGGTCCAGTTGTGCACATCTGCACAAAGGCAGTGCCTCTACAGACCCTGTTAATTGCTGCCCCATAAGCTTAACAAGTGTAGTCTGCAAATCTATGGAGAGGATCATAATTGAGCTCATAAACAAAGATATAGGGGACATGCAGACATTGTACCCATCCCATTTTGGCTTGGTCAGGGGCAGATCATGCCTTTTGTACTGTGTTGACATCTTCAAATTGGTCACTTAGGCCACTGTTGGGGAAAGGCAGTCCATACAGCCTACCTTGGCCTTGCTAACACTTTCAACACAATACCCCACTCAGGTATTGTGGAAAGCCCTAACAACTGAAATGTAAACCCATATGTCACAAGATGGGTTGCAAACTGGCTTAAGGACGGGACCCACAGGGTTAGAGTTGCTGGCACTATGTTAGACTCCAGGCTGGTCACAGGTGGTGTCACACAGGGCTCAGTCCTTGGCCACCATTGTTTGTCATGTACTTCCCAGGAGTACAGGCCAACATGGGAGGACTTTGGATGACAATGTTAGCAGATGACTGCACACTGGGCACCATAGTGGACAGTGCATCACACACAGATATCCTTCAGAAGGGACTCACAGTAACTGATAGCTGGTGCCAGGGCCATGGCCTGAAGTCAGAGTGCACAACATGTGTAGACATACCCTTCAGGAAAAGCAAGGTGACCCCAAGCTACCATATAGGTGTCAATCCTCTAAGCACAGAGGAGGTTATCATGGACCTGGGGACCCAGGTTGACAGTCACCATTCTTCTGAGACTCACATTGCTAAAGTGGCTAGGAAGACCTTCTACATTGCCCACCTGATAAGGATGGGATTCACATCCAGATCTAGTGGGTCATTGTTCCCCTGTACTCTTCACTTATCAGACCGGTGATCGAGTCAAATGCCCTATTCTGGCTGTATCTCACCCAACATCTGCAGCAATTGGAGACACCCTGACTGTCCCCCACCTAAAGGATCAAGGAACCACAACAGCTGTCATATGCTGCCAGATTGAAGACACTCACACTCTATTCACTCACATACCGTCTGCTTAGAGGTGACATGTGCCTGACATGAGAGGCCATGTGCAAACAGAGATTAATGGACATGCTCCACCTCAGACTCAGAAGATCCACCTGAACCACTAGTGCAGGTGACTGACACCTTAGCAGGGATGTATGTTGGAGGGATGGAGTTATCACTCAGAGACTCCCTATGCTGTGGAATACAATCCTGGTCCATTTGAGGCAGAGCACCTTGCTGGCTGTGTTCAAGAGGTATTTTGACCTAATGCTAGTCGGAGAATGTGTTTGTCCATCAACACATTGTAAGCGTAGTTTGACATGTCATATGTCTTGTTTAGTATACTGTGCCTCTGTCTACCTGTGACATAACATTGATACCCAGGGTAAACCTCCCATCTCCCATCCACTCATTAGGATTCCTGTTGAGGGGACTCAACCAGTGTCTTTATGGACAACCTGTACTGGTAGTTTACTCATGTGTGGGGTGGCTTCTGTGTTTTGGATAATGCAGTACAGCCTGTCCTATATATGTCAGTGCTGGGGTTCAGGTCCCTCATGTGCATAGCTCCCTGCCATTCAGATTGTACAAGGTGCAGTATGTGCATTGATTCCAGCTTGGACATGGCTTTCTACATCAGGCACAGCTTGCATCTGGGTGGACAGCATGGCAGTGTGTGGAGCTGCACTCTGTTTAATCAGACTACACATTACATGTGTTCCAGCTCTGTCATACTCCTGGTGAGGTACTGTTGTGGACTTTACAGGTGCTGGATGTGTGTGCATGAGGTACACCCCACAGGGGCTGTTGTGGTCATTTCTACTGGTGATGAAAGATAACTGCAAAACCAGAATGACCTCCCCTTAGCTAGATGTCAGACAGCATGGACCATACAATCACAACTGGAAACAGGACCCTCTCCACAAAGGGAAAGTGTCCTGTCTGGTGGACCCCAGCCATAAACAAACTGTATGACAGATGAGGGTTACTAATGCAAGACAGAGCTACATCTCCAAAAGGGAAGACAGCTGAGATCAGCACTAGTAGAAAGCTACATTATCTCATGAAGACATGCAAGGTCAACTTGGGGAATCACCAAAGACAATGAAGGTAACCACACTGCTTTCTTCAGTTATGTCAGACACCTGGTTGTGAACCCTCGGATATGCTCAGAGTTGATACACAACAACATATATTCCAGTGACCTGACAGATATTGGCAACATTCCGGCGGACAGCTTCAGTGCGATGTATCCCCTCCCTCACCCCCAAAACAAGATAGTTATCACTGCTGTATGTAACCTCACTGTCATCTTGGATGTCCATGTGAGAGCCACACTCAGCAAAGACAAGTACACAGCATCCATGGGACCTGCTGGTATCTCCAGTTGCATGCTATGTGAACTCCAGAAGGGGCTGGACCCATATATACAACTGCTAGTTAACCTTAGTCTTGCTACAGGATATGTACCTGAACACTGGCATACGGCAACAGTGGTCCCACTCCACAAGGGAGATGCCTCCACAGACCATGGCAACTACCACCACACAGGCTTAACCAGCCTTGTCTGCAAAGATATGGGAGGAGTCATGGAGCTCTTACACAGACACATTACTGACCTACAGACCCTTGTTCCCACCTAGTTCAGCTTTGTACAGGGCAGATCCTGCCTTTTGCACCTTTGCACCCGAAAAGTACCTACCATGAAGATCAGGGTTCTTCAACACATGTCATATGCTGTCGGAATAGAGGAAGTCCAGCTTTGTTCAGTGTCATACCGCATACTTACAGGTGACCTATGCCTGACATACAAGACCATGTCCAATCAGGATTTGGTAGACATGCTCCACTGCAAGCAATCCAAATCCACCAGAGCCATGAAAGCTGAGTATTTGAACCTCACCACATACATGTATAGGACATGCTGGAGGGACAGAGCCATAACTCAGAGGCATCTCACACTCTAGCAGAGTATCCCAGTTCATGTTTGACAGAGTCCCTCACTGACTCTCTTCAGGAGACATCTGGACAACTGCATATGAGACGGAGGCACAGACTAGACAGAGACACAGTCATGTTATTCAATTACGTAAGGGGTCATAATGTGTCACTACTAAGTCAGAGGCACAATATTCAGAATCTATTCTGTACACTTATTACCACTATAAGGGGTGGCAATAGCCACATCACTATGGCTAGGCTTATACATGCACTAGGGCAGATAGCCTAGTATGAACCTGTGAACATAGGCCTGGGGCAGTTCCTGCTATTAGGACAGTGGTCTGCAGCAAGCTATATAGTAGTAGTCGGTTTTAGCCATTGGTTTTGACCATGGCTATTCCATGTTGCTTCTTGTTGTGGTACAAACATGGGTGTGTGGTTATCCATGCTATTTATTGCTAGTCACCCTCATTTTGTATCTTGTTCCATGTTTTTGCACATGTACATCACTGTATGACGTGCAGCTGTTTCCACAGGGTCATATGCGTGGATATGGATGTTAGTTGGGGTCCTCAGGTGTGCATATTGTACATGATATTACATTACTTAACACATGGCATTCATGCCTCAGGTGGTGCTGCAGGGCCACCTCTGTCGGATACACATACTACACTCCTGTACGTTTGGAAGCAGGTTGTGTCATGTTAGGCATCCCTGTTACTGTATGAGTGAGTCAGAGCGGGTATCAGTCCCAGTGTTCCGTTGCCTCTTTGCCAAGGCCAGGTCATACTGGGCACGCCTCCTTCTTCATTCATGCTAACGAGTGCAGACCTGGTTTAAAGTGCTTAAAAGTGCCTTTATGGCACTTTGATTGACAGGTCTTGTACTCATTTTGAAAGTCTGGAGACAATAAATTCCCACTGCCAGTCTCGAACCCAGGACCTTGGTAACATTAGTCTGTATGACCTACCACTAAGCCATGACAGCCATACAAAATCACTCTGCTAAAATAAATATAACAGTCAATAGTAGGAATTAGTATAAAGGCAATATAGGAGATGTACCATCCAAAGCATGTGAGGTAAAGTTTTAATGGCCAAATCACTGGATTCCCATACTAACCTTCACACTCACAGAACACTGTCAACAGCATACCAGCATGGTCCACGCCCTACAATCTGAAAGGGCAACGCCTATCTCACATACCTTTTATAGCAGTGTCCTGAAATCACAGTGAGACATGCAATCAACACACACCTGGCTGCATGCAATTAGCAAATGCTGCCTTACAATTGGTGCAGGGGCCATCACATGGACCTATGCAGATACCTACAAAAGTATTCAGTACCCACACTCCACTCATGCAATACAGTCATTGCACAAACCTAATGAGAAAGAGAGAGAGAGAGAGACAGAGAGAGAAGAGAAAATATACAGACAGCCAGCAGCAAAACCATGAGTAGCAAACAGCAAGCAGCAAGCAAGCACCACTGACACAGCAACAGCTGCCACAAACACAGGTAATGCAAAGTAGCAGGTTAATACTGTGTTTACTGTGACACCTCAACTGTATCATAGTTCACTATCTATAGCTCTGTCCATGAGATAGGTTTTGTGTGCATAGTCCTGAAATATATACATATGTAATATTGCTGTACATGTTGCCCATACGTGAAACTTCCGTAGCTTAGAACAGAAGGCCAGTTGTGCATATGATGCAGTAGATACCAGGGTCAGTAGAGGTTACTCCTCATTGGTGTGGGACCACTGTGTCTGTATGGCACTCTTCAGGTACACATCCTGTAGTATGGCCAGGGAGTAGTATTAGTCTGTAATGTGGTGCCATGTCCTCCAGGGGTGAATGTAGCACACATCCAGGGATACCATTCTGTAACAGTGATGCTATGTGTCCTGCAATGTTGAGGGTGGCCCTCACCTGGACATGTGAGAGGATAGGGAGGTTACAGTCATCTGTGATAACTAATTCCACTTGTGTAGGAGAATGGGGGATATCTGCACCTAAGCTGTCTGCAACAATATTGCCAATATCTCAAACATGTTTTCCATACGGAAATGCACACACAGTAACATCCCACATCCACACACTTGCCACATTCAGGCTTCAAAACACTATCTAGGTATATTCTGGTACATCTGCATGTTACAGTAGCATGTAGCACTATACTGAGTAGTGGCAGTTGTCTGTTGCCATGTTGTTTGGATAGAGTAAAAGGAGCATTTGTTTATCCTACTTTGTTTTGTGGACATTAGTTGAAGTGTAACCTTACATGCATCATTGGTACCAACACCTTCTGTGTTGTTGTTCTGTTTGTACAGGGTGCTGTCAACATCACTGTTTGTTAAGGGAAATGTGCACCCTGCAGTGCATAGCCCCATTTGGCAAAAGAGACATCCCACCCCTACCATTGTGCACACACACCAACCCCACTCACAGTAAAACGCATACTTTCCATTTGCAAGATCCAATCCCTACCTAGATGTGTTATGACTCTAAAGGCAGACACATTAGCAGAGTGTGCTATTTGCATTAGTAGGAGCAATCTTTTCCAATGCTGTACTTAGAGGGTGCTGACATCATCTGTGTTTACGAAGAGGGATGTGCACCCTGTAGTGTGTTCTCCCAGTTGGCAAAAGGCACTTTCTCTCCACAGCGTTATGCACACACACAAACCCCACTCATACTAACACACATACATTCCCTTTGCAGGATTCAAACCCCTACCTAACTATGTTATGACACTAGAGACGGACATATTAGCAGAGCGCGCTATTCGCATTACTGGGAGATTTCATTTCAGTTGATCTACTTATAGGGTGCTGACATCATCAGTGTTTAGAAAGTGGAATGAGCTCCCTGTGGTGTGTTTCCACAGTTGCCAAAAGGGATGTTCTTCTCATACACACTTACCCCCATTCACACACACACATGCCACTTGCTGGATTCAAATCCCTACCTAACTATGTTATGACACTAGAGACGGACGTATTAGCAGAGCGCGCTATTCGCATTACTGGGAGATTTCATTTCAGTTGATCTACTTATAGGGTGCTGACATCATCAGTGTTTAGAAAGTGGAATGAGCTCCCTGTGGTGTGTTTCCACAGTTGCCAAAAGGGATGTTCTTCTCATACACACACTTATCCCCATTCACACACACACATGCCACTTGCTGGATTCAAACCCCTACCTAACTATGTTATGACACTAGAGATGGACGTATTAGCAGAGCGCTATTCGCATTACTGGGAGATTTCATTTCAGTTGATCTACTTATAGGGTGCTGACATCATCAGTGTTTAGAAAGTGGAATGAGCTCCCTGTGGTGTGTTTCCACAGTTGCCAAAAGGGATGTTCTTCTCATACACACTTATACACACACTTACCCCCATTCACACACACACATGCCACTTGCTGGATTCAAACCCCTACCTAACTATGTTATGACACTAGAGACAGGCGCATTAGCAGAGCGCTATTCGGATTACTGGGAGGTAGCATTTCTACTGATCTACTTATAGGGTGCTGACATCTTCATTGTTTGGAATGGGGAATGTGCATCCTGTGGTGTGTTTTCACAGTTGTTAAGAGGAACATTTGAACTAAGTGTGTGAGCATGCCCAGTTCAGCCTTCCCATGGCATGTTGTGTGAATGATGTCTCATTTATCAAAGTGTGTGAGCATGCCCAGTGTGAGCTTTCCATATGTTGAACTATGCAGCCCATCACAGTTGTGGATGAGTGTGAACTCCAAAAATAACTCCTGTTTAAGGTTGTGTGTTCTGTGACATGTTGTGTAGTTACTGTCCAGATGCTTCCTGTGAACACAACAGGGATTATACTGTGCCTGCAGGTTTTGCATGGGATACTTTGCATACAATTGTTAACATCCATTCCTACTGACCTAGCACTGTAGTACTGTATAGTGTAGTGGTTCAGTACTTTCACTGTGGTGGACAGTATCCTGGGCTTTAGTCCTATCACTGATTTACATTTCCATACTGTGCACAACAGCCTCTTTAGGGTCCAGTTGTGCACGTCTGCACAAAGGCAGTGCCTCTATGGACTCTGGTAATTACTGCCCCATAAGCTTAACAAGTGTAGTCTGCAAAGCTATGGAGAGGATCATAATGGAGCTCATAAAGAAAGATATGGGGACATGCAGACATTGTACCTGTCCCAGTTTGTGTTGATCAAGGGCAAGTCATGCCTTTTGTACTTGGTTGACATTATCAAAACAGTAACTAAGGCCATTGATGAGGGAAAGGCAGTCCATAGAGCCTACCTTGCCCTTGAAAACACTTTCAACGCAATACCCCACTCAGGTATTGTAGGAAACCCTACCAACAGAAATGTACACCCATATGTCACAAGATCAGGTTGCAAACTGTCTGACGGACAGGACCCACAGGGTTAGAGTTGCTGGCACTATGTCAGACACCAGGCCAGTCACATGTGGTCTCACACAGGGCTCAGTCCTTGGCCCCTATTGTTTGTTATCTACTTCTCAGAAGTACAGGCCAACATGGGAGGACTTTGGCTGACAAAGTTTGCAGATGACTGCACACTGGGTGCCATAGTGGACAGTGCATCAGACACGGATATCCTTCAGAAGGGACTCACGGACACTGATAGCTGGTGCCAGAGCCATGGCCTGAAGTCAACTTGCAAAACATGTGTAGTCATACCCTTCAGGGAAAGCAAGGTAACCCCAAGCTACCATATAGGTGGCAATCCTCTAAGCACAGAGGAGGTTATCATGGACCTGGGGACCCAGGTTGACAGTCACTGTTCTGATGACACTCACATTGCTAAAGTGGCTAGTAGGACCTTCTACATTGTCCACATGATCAGGAAGGGATCCACATCCAGATCTAGTGGGTCATTGTTCCCCTGTACTCTTCACTTATCGGACCGGTGATCTGGTACACTGCCTTATCTGGATGTATCTCACCTGACATCTGCAGCAAGTGGAGAGACCCTGAATGTCCCCAACAAAAGGATAAAGGGTCTCCAACATCTGTCATATGCTGCCAGATTGAAGACACTACAGCTCTATTCAGTCACATACTGTCTGCTTACAGGTGACATGTGCATGACATGCAAGCATGTCCAACCAGGGATTAATGGACATGCTCCACCTCAAAATCGTCAGATCCACCTGAACCACTAGTGCAAGTGACTTACACCATAGCAGGGATGTACATTGGACATGTTGGAGGGTGGATTTATCACTCGGAGACTCCTATGCTGTGGAATACAATCACGGTCCATGTGAGTCACAGCACCTTGCTGGCTCTGTTCAAGAGGTATCCTGACCTGTGGATGGGAAATCATAGGTTTACCCGGGGATCATCACTGTGTCACTGCTGGAGACAGGCACGTCAAACTAATGGGCACAGTACTGTTTCCATATAAGGGGTGGCGTCGCAACCAGACTCTGGGCTAGGCTTAGAACTGCCTTGGGGCAGATAGCCTAGTATGAACCTATGAACCTATGAACCTATCTGACCATGTTGCATTATGTTCATATGTGAACTACTTACAACGGCCTCATCCAACATCAGTAGTGTATTCCACAACATGGGTGTACATTGGCAAACACTACCGATGTGCCCAAGGCCATTTCTAATGCTTATTGGATAGTGTGTTTGTCCATCAACACATCGTAAGTGCAGTTTGACATGACATATGTCTTGTTTTGTATACTGTGCCTCTGTCTACCTGTGACACAACATTGATACCCAGGGTATACCTACCATCTCCCATCCACTCGTTAGGATCCCTGTTGAGTAGAATCAATGAGTGACTCTATGGATAACCTGTACTGGTAGTTTACTCATGCGTGGGGTGGCTTCTGTGTTATGGATAATGCAGTACAGCTTGTCCTATGTATGTCAGTGCTGGGGTTCAGGTCCCTCATGTGCATATCTCCCTGCCATTCACATTGTACAAGGTGCGGCATGTGCATTGCTGCCAGCTTGGACATGGCTTTCTACATCAGGCACAGCTTGTGTCTGGGTGGCCAACATGGCAGTGTGTGGAGCTGAATTCTGTTTAATCAGGCGACACATTACATGTGTTCCAGCTCTTTGATACTCCTGGTGAGGTACTGTTGTGGACTTTACAGTTGCTGAATGTATCTGCTGAGGTACACCCACAGGCGCTGTTGTGGTCATTTGTAATGCTGCTGAAAGATAACTGCAAAACCACAATGACCTCCCGTTAGCTAGATGTCATAACCCTCATGATTAGGTTGGTATCACGGATTGTTTCTGTTAACCCTACAGCCACATTTTTGTCCAATGCAGGATATCTATCACCTTGTGTCCCCATTCTGGCATTACATGTTAGGTATGTCATGGGTGCGACACCTATGTGGGAATTGGTGGTCACTTACTGGATATCCACAGAGGCTGACTATACTGTTTTCACCATTTAACATGCTGACATGGCTATGGCACCAGTTGTCTGTTTCTATGTGGCCCTTTTATTGGATGCTTGTGTCAGCTGGTGTATCGGATATGTCAGGCGGCTTGTTGTCCTCTACAAACATGTTCCAGCACAGTCCTTACTTGTTGGCCTGTACCTATGGGGCATATATACCAGATGGTGAAGGTCCCAGGACCAAGCTTTGTGGGATGCCTGTTATATGTGGTTTGTAGTCTGACATGGCTGCTGCATGTCTGACCATGTCAGTTCTGTCGTTGGTCTGGTTTGCAACCCCTCTCATGACATTGGGGTGTATATATCAGCTGGTGAGCAAATCTATCACGGAACACATAGGGTATTGTACAGAAGGCTTTGCAAGGTCCAGCTACACTGTGTGGACCACATTGCCCTCATCACTGACTTCAAGTACTGTTTCAACTGAGTCACACATGTTTAGGGGTGGGGTCTGCACTTTGTAAACCCACACTGGGTAGGGTCGGGTGTCAATAGATCCACAATATCATTATGTCTGTGGTACATGCTGGTCCTTTCCATAGCTGTGCAGACCAAACCTCTCATGATTCTGTGGTGGTTGTTTTACTATCCATTCAGGAGACACCTTTGTTGAGAACACCCACTGTTGTTGTACACTGCTCTTTGGAGTGCATTACCCTGTGGTAAGGGTGACATAATGTCAGGGAGGCGGCAGTCTGCTGGGGAAGGTATTTGGCATTATGGGGGGGGGGTTTGCACTGCACATGTCAGGATGTATGTTGGCCATACCTGTGTGTGTCTGGTATGTTGTTTGTAATATCTGTGTGATCCGGAGCATATCCAGGAATCAACAACATGCTTACTACCATCATTTGCAACAGCCTTGGGGTTATCTGTAGTGTCCTGTACAATCTGTATCATAATGGGTTCATACTAGGCTACCCCCCTAGGGCATCTGTAAGCCTGCATGTCCATTTTGTTTGATGGATTCTGGGGAATTGTCTACACCTGTGTCAGTGCTAGTATGATACCAGGGGTATAGTGACAAACAGCTCAGAAGCTGACTTCACACTTCTTCGGACTGAGATGGTATCCATTAAGCCCACTGGGCCAGTGGAAACCACAACACACAATGGTGACTCCTGCACAGACACTTTCTACGGACATCTCCGAGTAAGCATGGACCATGCAATCACAAATGAGAATGAGACCCTCACCACCAAGGGAAAGTGGCCTGTCTGGTGGACCCCAGCCATAAACGAACTGTATAACAGATGAAGGATACTAATGCAAGACAGAGCTACATCTCCAGAATGTAAGGCAGCTGTGATCAGCAGTAGTAGAAAGCTACATTCTCACATAAAGACACCCAAGTTCAACTTGGGGACATAAATCACCACAGACGATGAAGGTAACCACACTGCTTTCTTCAGTTATGTCTGACACCTGGGTGGGAACCCTCATATATGCTCAGATTTGGTACACAACAACTTATATTCCAGGGACCTGACAGATATTAGTGACACCCTGGCAGACCAGTTCAGTGCAATGTACCCCTCCCTCACCCCCAAAACATGATAGTTATCACAGCTGTATGTAACCTCACTGTCATCCTGGATGTCCATGTGAGAGCCGCAGTCAGCAAAGGCAGTACACAGCATCAATGGGACCTGATGGTATCCCCAGTTGCATGCTATGTGAACTACAGATGGAGCTAAACCTGTATATGCAGATGCTATTTAACCTTAGCCTTGCTACAGGATCTGTACCTGAACACTGGCGTGCGGCAACAGTGGTCCCACTCCACAAAGGAGATGCCTCCACAGACCCTGGCAGCTACCACCACACAAGCTTAAACAGCCTTGTCTGCAAAGCTTTGTGAAGGGTCATTATGGAGCTTCCACACAGAGACATTGGTGTCCTACAGACCCTTGATCCCACCCAATTCAGCTTTGTACAGGGCAGATCCTGCGTTTTGCACCAAGTTGACTACTTTGAAACTGTCAGTAGAGCCGTTGATGAGGGCTACACAGTACACACAACCTACCTGCGCTTGGCTAAGGCCTTTGACACAATACCCCACTCAGGCATCATAGACAAGCTCAACAGCTGAAATATAACACCATATGTCACAGCATAGGTTGCAAAATGGCTCAGAAACAGAACCCATAATGTCAACATTGCAGGTGCCTTGTCAGGTTCAAAGCCAGTCACAAGTGGTGTCCCACAAGGTTGTGTCCTGGGACCTCTCTTATTTGGTATTTACTTTTCAGATGTGAAAGCAAACATAGGAGGGTTGTGGCCGACAAAGTTTACAGATGACTGCAACCTGGGCACCATAGTGAATACATCAGCCAGCACACACATCCTACAGACTGCCGTCACACAGACAGATAGCTGGTGCTGGACTCATGGCCTGAAACTGACTGCAACTGATGTGTAGCCATCCCCTTTGGGAGGAACACAGTACCCACAGATCTGTACATAGACAGCAACCCAATGAGTACAGGAAACAAATCAGACAGCTGGGGACACATGTAGATAGTGACATCTCATTTGACACCCATGTTGCCAAAGTTGTTTGACAGACTTTCTATCTTGGCCACCTTATCATGGAGGGTATTCCATCCAGACCATAGGAGGTCATTGTACCACTATACTTCTCCCTTATCAGGCCCATGCTTGAATACAACGCCCCATTTGGTATGTACCTCAACCAGCACTTGCAGCAGCTGGAGAGACCCCACAAGTACCTTACCATGAAGATCAGGGATCTACAACACATGTCATATACTTCAAGAATAACTAAAACAAGCTTTTTCAGTGTCATACCACATACGTACAGGTGACCTATGCCTGACATACAAGACCATGTCCAATCAGGATTTGGTAGACATGCTCCACTGCAAGCAATCCACATCCACCAGAAACATGGGAGCTAAAGATTTGAACCTCAGCACATACATGTATAGGACATGCTGAAGGGACAGAGTCATAACTCAGAGGCATCTCAAACTCTAGCAGAGTATCCCAGTTCATGTTAGACAGAGTACCTCACTGACTCTCTTCAAGAGACATCTGGACAGCTGCATGTGGACAGGGGCACAGACTAGACAGAGGCATAGTCACATTATTCAATTATGTAAGGTGGTCATAATGTGTCACTACTAAGTCAGAGGCACAATATTTCGTATCTATGCAGTACACATATTACCACTATGAGGGGTGGCAATAGCAATATTCATCAAGGACACCCTCACCTCATGGTTGGTGGCAACACACGATGCATTGGACACCATCCGGGTGCAATTAACCATAGGCAAGACTGCTCTGCAGTTTGTAGCATGTTACAGGCCATCCTCTGAAACTCAGGTACCTCACAGAGCTTTCATGAAAACAGTGGCGGGGATACATGTACCTGCAAACACCATCACACTGGGTGATCCCAACTATCCAAATATAGACTGGGATCAGTACTACAGCCCCAACACTCTAGCCCACAGGTTCCTAGAGTTCATACACTCACATGCCATGGAAGAACTAGTCACCATCCCCACAAGAGGAGACAACATAGTAGATCTCATCATCACAAACATGGGCTCACAATGTTCAACACCAGAGGTATACCCATCATTGGTGAGATCAGATCATAACCTACTCTCAGTGGAAGTCCACATCCCACCCCACCCCAGATAGAAAAGACCACAGTGCAGAACTTCTCAGAAGCCGACTACACACTTCTAATGACTGGTGTGGTCTCTTTCAAAGCCCCAAGCCAGCAGACACCATTACCCAAGCCACTGTATCACTTACAACTGCCTTCTACCAGCACCTTCAGGACTGCATGGATGAGGCAATCCCAAACAAAACACAGACTCGTTGTACCAGAGGCAAGCGTCCAGTGTGGTGGACCTCAGCCATAAACAAGCACTACAACACAAGGAAGGAGGTACTACAAGATAGAGCGATATCCGTGGAAGGGTAGACACCCCTGCTCAATATAGGTGAAACACTGAGTTCCCCATGAAATCATCCAAGGCGAATATTGGGAGTAAACCCACTAAGGACTCACGGGACAACCATGAGGCCTTTTATACATACGTTACACACCTGGGAGGAAACTCCCAGATATGCTCAGAATAGGCTCAGAATGCTGTAAATATCACTGAACCTACAGACATTGCCAACATACTGGCTGACAGGTTCAGTGCAGATTTCTCCCCCCACCCCTCCACCACAACTGGAGAGATATGTATGAAAGAGGATTGTAGCCCCCCAAACATCTCAAATGCTCAGGTGGGAACTGCTCTATCCAAGGGAAAGAACGCAGCATCCATGGGACCAGATGGTGTCCCTGGTTTTGTGCTCCATGAACTCACTCAAGAATTAAACCTGCAGTCAGGGCAGCTGTTTGATCTTAGCCTCAACTCAGGATATGTTCCCAAGGAGTGGCATATGTCAATGGTGGACCCACTTCACATGGGGGTGCCTCCACCAACCACGGAAACTACCATCCCATCAGCTTGACAAGCAGGGTCTGCTAAGCTATGGAGAAGATCATAATGGAAGTCATAGATGAGGACATAGGGGACTTGCAGACATTAGATCCAACCCAGTTAGGCTTTGTCGAGGGCAGATCATGCCTTTTAAACTTGGTTGACTGTTTCATAACAGACACCAAGGCCATTGACAAGGGCAAGGCACTCCACACAGCCTACCTTGACCTGGCAAAGGCTTTCAACACAATACCCCACTCGGGTATCATTGAAAACATCACCAGCTTAAATGTGAACCCATACATCACAAGATGGGTTGCAAACTGGCTACGTGACAGAACAGACAGGTTCAGACTTGCTGGTGCCATGTCACACTCCACAACTGTCACAAGTGGTGTCCCACAGGGCTCAGTCCTGGGCCCACTATTGCTCAGCATCTACTTTTCAGAAGTACAAGCAAACACAGCAGGATTATGGCTGACAAAGTTTGAAGATGACTGCAAACTGGGAACCATAGTTGGACACCCATCTGACACAGACATCCTTCAGAAGGGTGTCATAGACACGGATAACTGGTGCCAGAGCCATGGCCTTACATTAAACACTAAACAATGCATAGCCATACCCTTTGGGAAGAACAAGGTTACCACTAGTTCCCATGTAGGTGGCAATCCTCTAAGCACACAGGAGGTTATCAGGGACCTGGGCACCCAGGTTGACAGTAACCTTTTGTTTGACACTCACGTTGCCAGGGTAGTTAGGTAGAACTTCTACATTGCCCACCTCATCATGCAGGGATTCACATCTAGATCCAGGGAGGTCATTGTTCCCCTGTACTCTTCACTCATCGGACCATTGATTGAGTGCAATGCCCCATTCAGCATGTATATGACCCGACACCTATGGCAATTGGATGGGCCCACAAATTCCTCGACAGGAGGAGAAAGGGTCTCAAACATATTTCTTATGCTGCCCGACTGAAGGAATTCCAGCTTGATTCCGTGACTTACCGTCTGCTCAGAGGTGACCTGTGCCTGACATCCAAGGCCATGTCCAAACCTGAGTTAATGTACACGCTTCACCTCAAGACCTCTACATCCATCAGAACTACAGTGGCAGGAGATTTAAACCTCAACACAGATATTAATAGGATGTGCTGGAGGGACAGATTCTTCAACCAGAGAGTCCCTATGCTGTGGAACAACATCCTGGTACATGTGAGGCTGAGTACCTCACTGGCTTTGTTCAAGTGAGATCTTAATCAATGGATGGGAGATTGCAGGTATGCCCCAGGGATAACCTCAGTATCACTGCTTGTCAGAGGCACAGCAATATAATGAGCAAATTATCCGTCAGAGTGAAGGCGGCAAACTCCACGGAACTCTGGTCTAGGCTTATAAATGCCCTAGGGCAGATAGCCTAGTATGAACCTGTGAACCTGTGAACATAGGCCTGGGGCAGTTCCTGCTATTAGGACAGTGGTCTGCAGCAAGCTATATAGTAGTAGTCAGTTTTAGCCATTGGTGTTTGACCATGGCTAATGCATGTTGCTTCTTGTTGTGGTAACAACAGGGTGTGTGGTTATCCATGCCATTTATTGGTAGTCACCCTCATTTTGTATCTTGTTCCATGTTTTTGCACATGTACATCACTGTATGAGGTGTGACCCTGGTAGTGTCAGGGTGCTGATGTGCGCTTTGACCCTGTTTTCTATTACAGCACTGATATGTGCATTCCCTATACTGTGTGCATTTACACTGCACACATCTTGCTGTTTATACCTTTGGCATTGGGTAGCATTACATCTAGGTTCCTATCCCTTGTGATAGCTATGAGGTGGGTTTGTGTTTTTGTGGTTTATGATTGGTGAGGGTGGATGTTAGTCATGGTCCTCAGGTGTGCATATGATACATGGTGTTACATTACTTAACACATGGCATTCATGCCTCGGGTGGTGCTGCAGGGCTGCCTCTGTCGGATGCACATACTACACTCCTGTACGTTTGGAAGCAGGTTGTGTCATGTTAGGCATCCCTGTTACTGTATGAGTGAGTCAGAGCGGGTATCAGTCCCAGTGTTCCTACTGACCAAGCATATGTGCTATCGTTGCCTCTTTGCCAAGGCCAGGGCATACTGGGCACGCCTCCTTCTGCCTACTGGGACAAGGTCAGGTTGTTCCTCCTCCAAGTCACCCCCTGCCTGTGGTGGCCTTGGCAATGGTGGGGTGATGTTTGGCCCAGCCCTGTGCTGGTCCTGCTGCAGCTGTTTCCGCAGGATCATATTATGTAGCATAGCACATATCATGATCATTTGGGTACATGTAGTTGGTGTGTACTGCAAAGCTCCACCAGACGTGTCCAGACACCGGAACCGTGACTTGAGCAGCCCAAACACACGCTCTATGATATTACGTGTTTGTGCGTGTGCCTCATTATGGCGTTCCTGTTCGGGTGTGTGTGCATTTCTGATGGGTGTCATCAGCCACGGCTCAAGTGCATAACCAGCATCCCCCACTAGGTGACCGTGTGGGAAGTCCCCATTGGCAAATGATTGGTACAGCTGCGTCAGATGCCAGATGTGGGAATCGTGGTAGCTCCCAGGGCAGCCAGCACACACATTCATTATTATGCCCTGGGCATCACACATGACCTGGCAGTTGATGGAGGGGTATCCCTTGCGGTTAATGTAGACTCTACCCCGCTCACCGGCTGGTGCCTTGATGCATATGTGCGTGCAGTCTATTGCACCCAGCACCTCAGGGTATCCCGCTATTTGCTGGAAGAGACGCATATTGCTGGCCACAACCTCACGGTCATTAGGGACATATATATGATCACTGACATGTGGTGACATGGCATCCAGGAACTGGTGCAGTACCCTGGAGGCTGATGCCTGTGATATCCCCATCATATCGCCAGTTGGTCTCTGGAAGGTACCTGTTGCTAGTATTCTTAGGCCAACACATACCTTGGTTTCCACTGGGATGGGTTCCCCTCTGTTGGTTCTGTGTGTGAGGCGTGGCCTGCACAGCTCAACAATCTGCTGCAGGAGCTCTCTGTCCACTCTATAGCTCTACTATCTCCAGCTCATGTAACCCATGGTAGGTGACCCTGGGCCTGTATACTCTTCTCCTTCTCCTCACTCTGGGTTGTCTGTCAGCATCTGCATTATCACCACCCTCAGCAATTCGCCTATGTCTGATTATAACAGCTATGGCAGCCCCTAGCATTTCTGCTCTGAGTTCAGCTTTTTTTCAGTTTTCAATTCTGATAGCTTAGTTTCTGGCAGTATCTCTTGTGAGAAACAGCCTGCACTGCTCTCTGTTGTGTTTTAAGTGCTGGGTTGGGTTTCTAGTCTGCCTGTGTAATTGCCTGCTTCCAATTGTTTCCACCAATTAACTCCAGCAGTATTCCCTGGCAGTTTCCCTGTATTTTGGTTGTTTCCTGCTTCCTCTCTGTTTCCTGAGGGGGAGCAATGTGCACACCAGCTTAAACACGCTCACAGTCACTTAAACGCGCGCACACATCCCTACACAGTGTTACACGCGCACACATCCTTACACGGTGTTAGCTAGGCTGATTCATGCTAAAACGCGCGCACACTGCCTTACACACGTGCACGCCCGCGCAAACCGTTGTAAACAGTTTGCAACACGCTCCCACATGTAGAACCTGCCTCACACGCGCGCACACGCGCGCATGCACGTATATCAAGAAACTTTGAGTGTAGGGATAGCGTATGCCCTCAATTTCTTCACTTTCCTAGTGTTCTGTTGGGACACACCTCCCTCCCTGATGTCTGTCTGTCATCTCTTACCTTACATTGCCCTCCAATCTGGTACATTTCTTTATATCCTTCCCCCCCATGATGTCACCTACCTCTTACTCTGTTCCTCCCCCTTCTCTAACTCTTACACTACTCAGAAAGTGCTCATTACCTATGTGGCAGTGTGATTCAGTATTGTAACCCTCATTTACATAGGATTGCCTAGTAATGCTTAGTTACATATCTTACACGGAGCTTCCCCTTGACAACCACTAAGCGGAGGCCATATTGTTTTGCTCTGCAAGTCCCTCCATTGACATTTCATGTAATACATAAATCCCACAATTGTGGGCTTATAAGCTTCGGTTTTCAGTTTTAGGTAGCGCACCCGTTTGCTTGGTGTGCGCTACAGTTAAACACATAAATCCGTGGAAAAAAAAAAGTTATATAACTTTTTTTGCAACACTTTCATGCCAATGGCCACATATTTGGCCATTGGCATGCTTACTGTAACAAATGCACCCTTTATTTGGAGCTGACATAGCTCCGTTTTTAATTTTGCAGAAATGTACTCAGTTGTCAGCTGAGTACATTTCTGCAGCTAACACGTCCATTACACGGACTGGTTTGGGCTTCATGGATCGCTCACATACCTCATTTGCATATCTTGGAGCTGCAAATGAGGTATTGAGCATTTCCACGCCCACTCCGTGTAAGAGACGTGTTAGCTGTCTCTTACACGGAGATTTGGGCTGTTGCTGAATCAGGAGGCTTACACGGAGGCTTACACTACTCTTAAACTCCGTGTAAGCCTTCCTGAATCTGGCCCTATATCTCTCAAATCTAATAAGTTTAGCTGTTGCTGCCCTGTCCTTATCACATGTAATCAGTTTTTCTATTTTCAAGTCATATGCATACATACTATAGAACACAAGATTTAAAAGATAGATCTAAAAGATACAACCCAAGCAAATACTGGCCCAAGACAGAGCCCTGTGTTACACCCTATATGTATCCTATAATTTAATCTGCCCAATTGCTGCATTAAACTTGGCATGTCCTATTTTTAAGCCATGAAATTATCCATACAGTCAAGATCAAATGAATACCTAGTTCTTCTAATTTATTAATCAATGTTTTGTGTACAATCCTTTCCAAGGATTAAGGTAAACGTATATAAATTACATCAATGCCATAATTTCATTTACAGCTTTATTATGTCATTATATAGAACATCATGTTACAGGCAGTTATTGATCGATTTTTAAGGAATGCATGCTGATATATGGTTTTAAGTCCCAGCATTTCCAATTCTCGCAACATTTAACCAAAATAAAATTCTCCATTATTCTTCCACAACAAGAATTAGACTTGCAGACTGATATGATTCTGGGTTTGTCCTATTCTTATTTCCCTTAAAAAATCTGTTTAACAAATGTATGTTTCCTGTCTTGAAGAATTTCCCCATGCTTAAATTACTTAATGAATAACAAATGTATCTGTGCTGTAAATTCTTTCTGAAGTGTTCTCAAGTCACTATTCCTAATTAAATCTCCTCTCTTTGGATTGCTTGGGTTAAGTTTACATAGTACTTTTTCAAACATAATGTCCATTTTAGAAGTTAGGTGATTGTTATTAGGACAAAATATCTAACCTTCTGTGGAGCCAAATAGTTTTACATAACATTTTGCACATGTAGATACATCTTGTGCATGTCTTTCCTCCTACCACATTATATATCTATAAAATGTTTTCCTATTATTCTCAGTATCTTTACATAAATTATCTTCAATAATTTCCTGATCAGATCTTATACCATGTTAAATTAGTCTGTCCAACTTGTTTATTTCAAATTTCAAAGTTTTCATAGGACCATAGGATCATAGGAGGCTACTAGGCTAATGGCCCTGAGGCCCTTACAAACCTAGCCAAGTATTTTTCCCTCTTTTAATGGTGCTATTAGCAGACCTGACCACCAGCTGTCCCCTATCTAGAAGGGATGCAGGTCAAACTCTGGGGTAAATTTGTGATTCTCCATTCAATTATCCAGATTACACTTGAAAAGGGTCAGTGAAGGGCTCCGTTTTACTAAGATTGGAAACTTATTCTAGAGAAGGGGAACCTTTGGGAGATTAACCTGTCTCTCCAGCAGAGTCTGTCAATATCACTTGCGATGTTGAGGTCACTATGTGTAGCATTTCCATGAGGACAGGGTCCGTGGATGCCTTATAGGCTAGGCAGAGGCGACCCTGGAGTCGTCTGTAGGACATGGAGTAAAGCGACATGGAATTTAGTCTATCAGCATAGAACAGGTGTTGAACACCTTAGATTTTCTTTGTAAGGTACCTCTGAGGTCTCTCCAATTGTTTCAGGTGCCTGGTGAGGTACATATCAAAGGGTGTATTGTATTCTATAATTGGTCTAATAAGGGAGGAGATGTGCAATTTAGAAGGCTTTCCTTACCACTGTAAAAACATGATGATCAGAGGAGAGGATGCTCTCAACTTTTGTGCTCAGATCTCTTGACATGGATTGAGTACTTAAGATGTTATTGTTAATGTGGTACATTGCAGCAATATCTCCCTTGCCAAAGGGGATATGATGCACTTTTTAGCCTTTAACTTGAGGCCATTGTTTTTGCACCAATCGGTTGTTTTAATAAGACCTTCCTGAAGGGTGACAATATCACTAGGGGATTCAATAACCAAGCCCAGTTTGCAGTCATTTGCAAACTTTGTTAGCCACACCCCTTTTGTTTTGGTCTGTACTTCTGAAAAGTAAATTCCAGACAACAGGGACCCCAGCACTAAGCTCTGTGGTACTCCACTAGTTACTGCTCTTAAGGTGGATGAAGAGTCCCCTATTTTAATTGTGTTTGTTCTATTGGTGAGCCAGTTTGCAATCCACCTGACTATATACTGGTTTACATTCAGTTTAGTAAGTTTGTCAATGATACCTGAGTGAGAAATGGTGTCAAAAGCCTTCACTAGGTCTAAATAGGTCATGTGCACAGTTTTGTCCTCATTCAGGGCTTTGGTGATTGTCTCGGAAAAGTCCACCAAGTTCTGTAGTTATGATCTCCCCTTGATGAAATTGAACTGGGATGGTTCCAGTGTTTGGAGGTCGCATATGTCCTTGTTGGTGATTCTTTCCATGGCCTTGCATATGAGGCTGGTCAGACATATTGGTCTGTAGTTACCAGGGTCAGCAGAGGAGCCTTCTTTGTGGAGGGTGATGACAGTGGCAGTTTTCCAATCTGCAGGAAGATACCCAGTGCTTAGACTTGGTTGTTAGTGCTTGGTTGAAGAGGGTACTAAGAACTGCTGCTAGCTCCTGCTTTAAGCAATTTAGGATGCAACTAGAGATGTTGTCAGGTCCCACACTATGACCCATTCCTTATAGATTTCTGGGGGAGGATATGTGGAAGCAATGTCTTGTGGTATATTGGGCAGTGACAGGGGGGAGAAGTTTCCACTGAAACTATCTGCCAGCAGGTTAGCAATATCACCAGGTTCAATATATGTTGTGCCATTTACAAGTTTAGTGCAAATCTGTGATTTTCCTTTGAGGCTGCAAACTTAGCCAAAGAATGCCTTGTGGTTAACCTTGGCTAGTGCATCCAATTTAGATTTGTAGTTGGCTTTGGATTTTTTCACTAGGTGTCTAATTTGCTTATTTAGTCATATAAAGGAGTCCTTAGAGTTTGGGGACCATCTTCTCCTGCTTTTGGACAGTAGTTTCTTTCTCCTGTTTTGTAGCCTGTTTATGGTGGATGTTCACCAAACTGGCTTGTTTTTATGTGAGGAGATTAATTTTATCCTATATGGTACAGCTGAGTCAATGCAACTGTAGAGGTATTTATACAAGGCATTGGAGTAAACCTTGACATAGGCAGCTAACAGTGACCTTCTCCTTATCCAACCTGGTGATTGGCATGTCAGTGTGTCTCACGCTAGAGTCACCTACTTGACTAATATGTTTTCTTTTGTGTTACACCTTAGTGACTTATCTGGTGAGACACTGGAATGTGCGCTCTTATGTGTTCTGTGTCCATTCTTTTCCATGATTGTTTTTACTGTCACATTTACAATATTTAGAGTATTGATGTTATCATCAAAGATGTAATAATCACAGATCACATAATCTTTAATCTCATCATAACACCTCCATCTCACTTTTTGCTAGAACATCTCTTAGGAAAATATATACCCTAACAAAACTGGTTTTCAATCATTGCTCTTTAACCATGTTTCACAAATAATAACAACATTAATTTTACTTCAACTAAGCACATTTTCCAATAGAAAACATTAGTAATACCTTTTTCATTAACAACCAGCAGAAATATATCAAAGCAGGCTATCTGTGACCTCTCAAATTTTTGACCAGGTAAAATCCTAAGCAGTGTTATTTAAATAGTGTAATATGTCTGCTGCAAACATTTTCTTCCCATCTCTTGACAAATGGACTCCATCCTGTCTAGATACAAGTATGACCAATATTGGATTCTACACAATTCCACTTTTTAAAATGGACTATATTTTTCATGTAGATATTTGCCCAAAAATCTTTTTCTTGACCCTGATCTGACACTCCTTTATATATGTGAATTGTGGGAAACAGGAACTATCACCTGGACAACCTGAATGTCGGACAGCCCTTAAAGAAGACATAATTTGTACAAACTTAAAAAGAGTTTGCTTCCTTACATTCGGGAATTCTGTGGTCCTACTCACATCCGATATCTTTGTTCCATGCAGGCTTAACACTATTCAATGATCATTATCCTCTCTGCAAACATGTGTTTTGAATAACTGAATCTCCAATATCTAGCATATAATGCTGACTATAGATTTCTTACCAGATCTCAGGAATGTCCCCCCTCTAATGCAGTAATATATGCTATTTTTAATTGTTAAGAAGAAATGATCTTCATCACTATTAGTTTTATTAATCTCACTGTTATTAATTATTAATTATTAGTTTTATTAATCTCACTGTTATTAATTATTAATTATTAGTTTTATTAATCTCACTGTTATTAATTATTAATTATTAGTTTTATTAATCTCACTGTTATTAATTATTAATTATTAGTTTTATAAATCTCACTGTTATTAATTATTAATTATTAGTTTTATTAATCTCACTGTTATTAATTATTAATTATTAGTTTTATAAATCTCACTGTTATTAATTATTAATTATTAGTTTTATTAATCTCACTGTTATTAATTATTAATTATTAGTTTTATAAATCTCACTGTTATTAATTATTAATTATTAGTTTTATTAATCTCACTGTTATTGTCACTGCTTTACCACTTACACCATTTGCAGGTATGTACTTCTGATCTACCTGTCTTTGTACTTGCACATGCACCTATCATCCTGCAGGGACAAAGGGTCTTGAAAAGTAGGCACATCCAGCCAAATATCTAACCATCTAATTAGTATAACATTTCAATAAAAATAGTACATAACTCTTCTTGATTCTAGTAGGAATGTGGGGCACTACTTAGTAGCACATATTTAAAAACAAAGTGACAAAATGACAGAAAATATAAGCACATTGACAAAGAAAGAGTCTAAAAATCTATAGTTTAATGATCTATTTTGGAAAATGTGATTATGTGAGGTCATTTATTTTTGCATCTGAAAAGGGAGATGTAAGATCTATGCCCCTTTTCTTTAAATTATTGGTGCTATAAGTATTTTGGTCGGGTAATATGTCTCTCCATGTACTAGACAGTTTCAAAAATCATTTATGATGTGAAAGATTCAGAAAATTGTGTAAAGGGATAAATCATGATGAAAAATAGCTACATATCTCCAAAAATAAGTACTTCATTTGCAGTGGTAAGTTAGCTCTGAAAATAGGTACATTCCTCCAAAACAGGAACAGGATAGTGGTCTCCACAGCTGGATCAGTGTTGGCAACCTCTATCCCCCACCCCCTTTTTTTTTTACAGTAATGCTCTTTATTCCATTCACATTCATTTGAAATGTATTCCTTTTAGCCTACCCCTTGCCTCTTTTTTCTACAATCTTTATTGAAACAATGATGTAATTTTCTGTAAAATTAATGTTTTGTGATTGAACAATGGTATCATTCCTTATATTTATGCATGTTACATAGTAAAACTCTATAAACTACTCAGGCTCCGCACACTTACTCCCCTTACAGTTAGACGTCATGAAAAAAAACTTCCTCATACATTCTGAGGCACTTCTCACAACCACATCTACTGTCATTATCTATAGAACCAAATGCCACAGCACTGAACACGCTTTCTCCTCTCAGACAGCTACTCTTTGGCAAGATCTCCCCATTGACATTAAGGAAATCAACACTTAATCCAAATTCACAATGCAACTTATAAAGCACTTCTTCATCCTTGCCAAATGCTCTTGTTTCAACACAGGGCATATCACCTAACCTATCTCATTTCTAGTTCTCTTCTCCTCTGTCAAGATTCACTGAAGTCTGACCCCTATAGAAATGAAAGTATACATTGTACATTGCAATCTGCCTGATTGTACATAGCAATGTGCTTCTTCAGTAGAATATATATACACAGTTTTTATTCTATGTAGTCTGAATTACTCTATTATTGATAACATTTCTGTATTTTTTTGCTTGTGAAATGTTTTGTATTTCCCCCAGGCTGAGCCTGAAATTGGTCAAAATTGATGAGTGCACTACCCAGGTAAAAAATATAAATAAAGATAAATTAAAAAAGACAGTGTCTTCTCTGATGGTACATTTTCTCTTTGCATTATAGACATTAGTCAATTTCTTTTTCTTCCTAGTTATTTGTTGTGAATGTCTTTCTATCGTTTTTATTTTCTTCTAGATATTATGAATCCTCAGATTGCTTCTCCTCTGCACGGAAGTTATGGGGAAGTTGAAGCTTACATATGGTAAGAAGGTTCCCAGGGGCTAGCAATTTGTTTTGTTGAGCATAGGCAAGTATGAAGTGACCTGGAGAGAAGGGTAATAGGGTGCAATATTTCGTATTGGCTGGTTGGGTTAGAGGTCTTCTCTCAAATGCATGGAGAGGTACTGTAGACTGGAACGATAAAATGATGGCCGTCAATAGTGTTAGAACTTTCAGCAGTGTAGGAACATCCCAGGTTGAGTAGAAATTAATTACCAAGTAGGGGAAGGAAGAATGAGTTATTTCAGTATGATAGGTATGCAATTTGCTGAGGGCCAGGAGTTTGATTAGTCTTTTTATGAAAATTAAAAGTACGGTAGATACAATGAAGAAGGAAACAGAAAGGGACTGGGATGCAACCTTAAGCATGTAAATAGGTCTTCTGAGTCATATTTCACTGCTAGATTGACCCCGTGGACAGCCAATGCTAACTGCTAATTTTCAAATTAAAGGACAAAATAGAAGTAGGTTGCCTGTTCTTTCATCTGTATCTCCCGCACTGACCTCTATAGGGAATTTAGAATCCCTACTCCATTCAAAAGTGTGTCTTTGGAAGGTGGGATGAAACCAGAACATCCAACGACAAATCACCTCAGCCAAAAACTGAACCAGTGATCATTTTGGTGTGAGTCAGCAATGTCACCTACTATCAATTAAAATAAAGCATATTAAAAGTAACAAAAAAATATCAGAATCATTAAACACAGAATTCAGGGAAATTAAAATAACTAGTAATTGAAGACAAATTATGTGAGGAAGTCACACAAACAATAAGCAAATACACATTAAATTAAATACACTTATCTAACCTTGGAAAAAAGAAGCAACTTATAACATATTTATTCTGAACTAATTTGCCCACTGTGTCAGTCATGCTAAAATGTTGGACTTTCTTTACATCATGCACAACTGCAGAGAACAGCTTGTGCTCACTAGCACTCGCTATTGCAGAGTGTATCTGCCAACAATGTATGCATTTTTTCCAAAAATTCTCTCCCTTTCTTCCAACAAATAGTAAAAGTTAGAGGAAAAAAATAAAATATATATCAAAGTAAAGCTTTTCCTACCAAGAATACACAATGAATCACAAAATACAGAATGGTTTCAGATAAGCCCTGGAGTATGTATGTATGTATGTATATATATATATATATATATATATATATATATATATATATATATATATATATATATATATATATATATATAAATATATATATATATATATATATATATGTATATATAGTTTTACTGTCATTTTTGTGTTGTGAACAACATGCCGTCTGCTGTTATGCTGCTGAAAATCAGAATGTCGTTCGCAAAATGAAAAGTGAGTTGGATAGTCAAACACACTTATGCGAATGCAGTAGTGCATTCTCATAAGTGTGTTCGACTAAATGTATGAGATCGCGGTACAGTGGGGATAGGAAATTCATCCATATCCCCACTGTAATGCGATCTCAGAGTTGGAATAAATTAGTAACGGGGGTGCGGGGGTGCATGGGGGGCTTGCCCCCTGCAAAAACATGATATGTCGTATAGGAGTTTTATTTATATCAGCTCCTATACGGCTATCGCATCACATTTTCAGTGACACTGTCGACTCAAATTTGTCGATCATTTTGGGTGACGTGTATGCTTGAAATGTTTTGTTTCAGTTTAACTTTTCATTATTTCAAACGGCAGATATTTTGCCGTTATAGCTAACGATAGTAAGCCATATATATATATATATATATATATATATATATATATATATATATATATATATATATATATATATATATAAATACACACACACACACACACACACACACGCATATATGTATATATGTATTTATGGGAAGCAGTGTGGGAAGTTTGATAGCTTGATTCACACATGACAAGGTGTAGGAGGCTTGCCCACATTCAAAAAACAAATATAAAGGAGAACAGTGATGTTTGCCATTCATTGTTCTCCTCTGCTTTTAAACTTTTGTTTTTATAATTATTGGGTTCACTTTGAATTCTAATAATTTCTGTTTATATCGCTATATATATATATATATATATATATATATAGGTTTATAGGTAGGTTCATAGGTAGGTACTAGGCTATCGACACTGGGGCCTATACAAGCCCAGCCAAAAAGATTCCCTGGCTTTTGCCACCCAAGAAAATTATTTTCCTGTGCCCCTGTCGAGCAGAACCACAGAGGTGATCTCCGGGGTGAATTTCCTTTTTCCCATCCAATCATCAAGATTTTTGTTGAAGAGCTCTAATGAGGATCTTTGTTTGATATAGATAGGTAGTTTATTCTAGAGTATAGGAAGTCTCTGGGACAGGAATCTATCCCTCCGGCTTGTTCTGTTTATTGTGGTGGCAGGGTTTAGGTCCCTAGAGCATGTAGCTTGGAGGGATTATATGTGTGTGTGTGTGTGGGGGGGGGGTGCACTTCACAATGCAGAATTTCCAAAAGATCGAATTTCATATGAAAACCATATGATTAAAGTTACGGAATATTAACATTGTGAATGGAGATCTGCATATAGCATGGAACAGGAGATTTCCCTTTTCCTCGCTGTAGTGCAATCTCAGAGTTGTTATTTTTAAGTAGTGTGGGTGTGAGGGATGCAGAGTGGCTTGCCTCCCTGCAATAATGGTGAGAAAGTGAGTTTGTTTTGTTTTTGTGCATTTATTTTACAATGTTGAGGTTCTGAAAGTTTGATCATATGGTCTCGGCCATATGAAATTTGATCTTTCAGAAATTTGGCATTGTGAAGTGAATCCGTGTGTGTGTGTGTGTGTGTGTGTGTGTGTGTGTGTGTGTGTGTGTGTGTGTGTGTGTGTGTGTGTGTGTGTGTGTGTGTGTGTGTGTGTGTGCTGAAATATTGACATTCTCAAGCATCAAATCACAATAGACTGATGCTGGCACATTGAAAACATACCTACTAAAAAGTTCTGTGGATTGAAGGGTGCCTTACTAATGTGTACTAACCCTACATGTAGAGCTGCCCTTTTTCCAAACATTAGCTCTACATCTTATCTTAGGAAAAAACCCTTTTCACAACACTGCCACTATACAAGACACTCCGATTCTCTTCACATCAACCAGTGCACATCCACAATAATAAATCTATCCCCTTCCCTGTCCCTTACTTTAACCCTAATTCACAAACATACACACAAGATAAACACTGCAGGATAGCCCCAACTGGGCTCCCCAACTCTATGCTGCCAGATTCTTCCTTCATATCGACTTCCAGGTGATGAACTAGCTTCCTAATATGCTGCTTTCTAACAACCTCCTTATATATGACCCTGATTGTTAAATAAAACTGTTAAATAGCTAACTAATGTGAGAATATCCATATGCTTATAAGTGGTTCCCTATTAGCTGATTGAAGGCGCATTCTCTCGAATGCATCTAGATCAAACTTTATAGTGCGAAATAGCAAAATACCGAAGCAGCATATAAGCAAATTCTTTCCCTGGGAAAGCAATCGCTTGGCCGCCTTTGGTATTTTGCCTTCTTTGTTACTGTAGTGCGGTCTCAGAGTTGGTATATTTAAGTGGGCAGGTGTGGGGGACGAAGCCCCCCACATTAGAAATAGTTTCTGGTGTGCATGTATTGTGAAAAATCGCTGTTCTGAGTGTTCGAGATTGTAAGCTTTCACTTACATGGGGTCGATGAATCAGCTTTCACTTTTCTAAGCATTCGGTAATTTAAAATAGACCCCTTATATGTAAATATATAAAGTGGATGGCTTTAAGTTGGCATACGTTGTACTAGTATTAGTTGTACTGACTGTGCATATGATAGCATTATTTTGACTGACTGTGTGCATAGTACATCCCCTTTTATGGACGAACTCAAGATTCCACTGTCAACTAAGCATGGCTGTCACTGAGAGAAATATAAAATGAAGTGGCTATTTTGTACTCAGCAGATGTCAGAGAAGAACTATAGGAGTCTGGAGTTGGTAAGTGAGACATTACTGCCTGTAGAATTGGCCTGGAGAAGAAAAAAACTACCAAGGACTGCTTGACTGATAAGTAAAAGCCATTTATCTGGAAGCATAAGAGTATATTCGCCCCACATAAGGTACTGGGCATTGCTTTGTTATAGACCACATAGGTTCCTTTATATTTTGTCAAAACCATCCTTTTGTTTACATGCTGTAAAGAAAACTGTTCTTACTATACCAACATGACAACTGTATTATTTTCTTTTTCTCCTGTGGTATGTGGTGGAAAAAGAAAAAATATAATTTCATAATTTTAAAGGGTCTATATTAGAACATCAAAGTTTCAAAACTTCGAATGTTCTAATATCGACCCCTATTCAGTGAAAGCTGAAAATATCGAAGCAACAGAAAACCAAATTTTTTCCTAGGGAAAGACTTTGGTTGTCCATTTCTGTTGCTTCGGTATTTTCAGCGCTGTGGTGGAAAGTTACGGGTCGGGTTCAGGTAAGTATGCAATTGAGTGCGGGTTAGGTTAGTTAGGGTTAGGTATGTGTGCGATTGTGTGGACATGAGGGTTAGGGTATGTTAGGTGAGCTAGGGTTAGGGCGTGGGTTAGGTATGTGCGCAATTGTGTGGACTTGAGGGTTAGGGCAGGTTAGGTGAGTTAGGGTAGGGTGCGGGGTCAGGTAAGTGTGCAATTGTGTGGAAATGAGGGTTAGGGTGGGGTAGACGAGTTAGGGTTAGGGTGCGGGTGAGGTGAGTGTGCAATAGTGACAGACCTTAGGGTTAGGGTTTGGGTTAAGGTAAGTGGGTAGTTAGTGGTGTGTGTATAGTTTAGTGTAGGGTTAGGTGTAAGAATTTGGGTGCAGGTGTTTGGATTGCTGTTTGTTTGGTGTGCTTGTGTTGTGTGTATGTGTTTTGCATGCATCTGGAGCATTTCTCTCCGGGCCTCCGCTGAAAATTGGCTTAGTTCCAAGTTGGACTTTCCCGGTTAACAAGTGTTAAATAAAAAAATAAATAAATACAATTTTGGAACAGCGATTTTTTTCCCTAGGATAAAATTTGCTGTTCTGTATGTTTGATGTTTTCAGCTTTCGCTGAATAGGGGTCGATATTAGAACATTTGAAGTTTTGAAACTTCGATGTTCTAATATAGATCCATTTTAAATGCATCTCACCACCACAGTTTCTAAAATTAAGTACACCTACTCCCACTTGGTAGCTGGAACTGTATGCTGATCTTTATTACGAATACAATACTAGTACAACAAGGTTACTAAGGCCTAGAATGCCTTACCTGTATTCGTTAGGTCTATTCCCTCACTCCCTTCTGTCAAAACCAATCTAGTTGACTTCCTAGCTAAAATCTGGCTCTCTTCTTGCTCTAAACCAGGATAAACTATATCTATAAATGTGAACAAGTACCTTTTAATTCCTTACACCTCCTTACTCTCCCTTCTTCACTTACTTCCTTACTTCTATCAAATTCTGTTCCCTGATTTTCTCTCTAAATATACCATAAGACTGTTTTTCCCTCACTTCATATCGCAGTTCCTGTTTGTATCAGACAAACTTACCTTTAATTTTTCTACTGTCTGAAATATCTCTAAATATTAAATGATTGTAACATACCTTGTGTCAATTCTTAACTAATATATTATGTCTAATTTGCTACAATTATTTAAACTGCAGATGTTTTTGTTTTATTTTTCAATATTGTAAAATTATTGTTCTTAAAATGTTTTGTAATAATTTGAAGCTTTTCTCCAAGGGCTTTCACTGAAATTAGACTTCTACCCAGTCGGTCTTTCTCAGTAATCAAATGTCAAAAATAACTAAATAAAATATATTGGTCATTGCTTTGGATCAGGTGGGCTATGATGCATTTCCAGAGATGTGCACCTGATTATAGGTCTTTGCCTGGTTCTGGATCTAGTGCTGTATCTCCAAGGGATTCCTCCTACATTGTTGAAAAGGTGACCACTTTGAAGCAACTTCTCTCATTGATTGCTGTCAAGGGAATGGTAACTGTTGTGTGAGCCATCTCAACAACAAGAACAATACTGCCACTGCAACCCCTTACCTGATAGGAGGGAATAGAAGAGTACATAGTCACTTCTGAGTGCGTTGCCTGGGCTCAAGTATTTGCTACATTCTAATGGGGGGGGGTCCCTCAGAGATTCCATAAGATCCTAAGATCATAGGAAGTCACTAGGCTAATGGCCTAAGAGCCCTTACAATCCTAGCCAAATTTAACCTTCTTAGCATGGTCAGCACCCATTGCTCCTGTCTAAAAGGGACACAGGCAGAACCGCCAGGATGAATTTATGTTTACCCATCCAATTGTCCAGATTGTGTCTGAAGAAGCCAATGAGGTGCTCTATATGACATGAAGTGGCAGTCTATTCCAAAGGTGTGGTGACCTCTGGGAGACCAATCTCTCCCTCCAGCAGGTTCTATTGTTGTCGCATACCAGGTTTAAGTCCTTAGAGAGAGTAACCCTTGTGCTATTTGACTTGCGGATGTGCGGCATTTCCAATAAAACAGGGTCAGAGATCACCTTATATGCAAGGCAGAGATCACCTCTGAGTAGTCTCTATGAAACAGAATAAAGTGAAAGTGATTTCAGCTGATCCACATAGGATAGCTGCTGAAGACCTTGACTTTTCCTTGTGAGGATCCTTTGTGGTTTCTCCAATTGCTGTAGGTGTTTTGAAATGTACATACCAAAAGGGGTGGTGTACTCAATTATTGGCCTAATGAGTGAAGAGTATAGGGAGGTAATAATGTCTTCTTTTCTCGAGGCAATGCCCTTACATATGAGATGAGCTATATAAAATGCCCTTCTTAATGCTATGGAAACATGGTGATGAAAGGCAAAGTTGCTGTCAACCTGAGTGCCCAGATCTCCCACCACTGAGTTCGTACTTAGGGCATTGTCACTGATGTGGTAATTTGCAGGAACATTATTCTTACCGAAACAGATGATAATTCATTTTTTTGCATTGAGTTTGAGGCCATGACTTTGGCACTAGTCATTTGTTTGCGTAAGACCTTCTTGAAGGATGTTGACATCATTTGGAGATTCTATGAATACACCCAGTTTGCAGTTGTCAGCAAACTTTCTCAGCCACAGTCCCTTGGTTTTAGCTTGTACTTTGGAGAAATAGATTCCAAACAGTAGAGGTCCCAGGACCGATGCCTGTGGAATGCTACTGGTTATGTGTCTGCTGTTGGGGGCGAAGTTCCCTATTTTGACTGTATGGTTGTATCAGTGAGCCAGTTAGCAACCCACCTTATGATATAAGGGTTGATAACTAACTGGGAGAGTTTGTCAATAATGCCTGAGTTAAGGATAGTGTCAAATGCCTTGTCTAGGTCTAAGTACTGTATGCACAGACTTCCCCTCTTCCAGAGCCCTGGTGATTGTCTCAAAGAAATCCACCAGGTTTAACAGGCATGATCTTACATTGATAAATCCAAACTGGGTAGGATCTAGTGTTTGAAGATTACCTATATTTTTGTTGATAAAGTCCATGATGATTCTCTCCATGGCCTTGCAGATAAGGCTAGTCAGGCCAATAGGTCTGTAGTTCTCTGTCTGTAGAAACACAACCTTTGTGCATTGGGATAACAAACACTTATGTCTCTAATGGACACAGGTAGCCTATAAATGTTTCCTCTCCCAAGCCGCTGCTTATACTACCAAGGGTTCTAGAACTTATCAGAGATTTGAGATGCATGGCTAGGCTAAAAAATGCCCCAGTGGCCATTAGTCTACTATACCACTATGACCCTATGAACCAATAAAAGGAAAAGACAAGGACTAATAGAAAATAAGGCAAAGTCTGGGTTGCTTGAGTTAGGATAACAGCAGACACCCATGGTCACAAAAGTGCATGAGTCGACTTTTTATGAAACAGAATAGCAAGGTCCCAGTTATCTGAATTAAAGCAACTAATGTCTTTATCACTATATAATGAGGGTCACTATAGTAAAGAAACAGTGAGAGAGACATTGATAATTGATAGACTCAAATATGCATTATCAGCTATACTCAAACTGTGAGTGAATGGGGGGTGGAGCCTAGATGGCCAACTGAGAGCAGTGAATTTTGAGAGCTCCATAAACTAGTATAATAATATAGGAAAATTTTATTATTTGCAAGTTTAAAATGTCAGTAATCTATAGATAAACTATTAAACTACATAAATATAAATTTTGGTGGAGATATACAAACATTTTCCTGTCAAGTAACTTGGAGTTATATTGAGTCACTGAATATGAACAACTTAAGGTCATCCAAATGCTGCTTTGAAAAAAGAATGCAGTTGATGACATCTACCTTACTGGAACTATTTTTGAAGATGGCTTTAAAAATGACTTAGAAAACCTCAAATTAAATTATCAAAACAGACTGATACTCTTAAGTAACTATTACAGCAACACCATACAAAAATAACAAATATAGAGACTTCTCTAAATGACATTGAAGGGAGACTTGAAGAGGAAGAATTCCAAAAAGAATTTCTGCTTAAACAGAATACATGGCTGCTTAAAAAAATAGATGACTTAGAAAACAAGTAAAGGAGAAACAACATAAGGATCTTTGGTCTGCCTGAAAACACAGAAGGTGAAGACATTATTTAATTCTTAACAACCTGGATTCCTGAAAATTTAAACTTGAAAGAGGGACTTTCATTTGGAATTGAAAGGACGCATAGAGCACTGAGGAAACCTGCTTCTAACTCAACAAATACTCCACAAATACTTCACCTAGAGCCATTGTTATAAAATTTCTTTTATTTCTGGACAAGGAACTAATATTAAAATCTGCTTGGAGAAAATCACCCTTAAAATACAATCAAAGCCTGATAAGGTTTGACAATGATTATTCTTCCAGAATACTAGAACAAAGGAAAAAAGTCTGGCCAATAATAAAACTGCTGAAACAAAACAACATTAAAGCACAGCTGTCCTTTCCAACCAAAATAAAAATACTTTTTGCCAATGAGATGAGAACCTTTAATGACTTAGAAGAAGCTACTATATTCATTGAAAACAACAACATAGTGCCTATCCCAGAAGAAATGGAATGGGTGGCCCCTCCTCTTAAAAGAATAAAAGAAACAAATACTTGGACTGATGCTAGAAAGAAGAAACAAAAAAATGATTCAAAGATAGCTGTTGCAAAAAAATTACTCTTACAAACTACATTCTCAAAGTATTAACTGATATGGTACATCACTTGTCATTTGTTTTTATTTAAAAAAGGAAGGGTTTCTTAAACAACTGAATGATTTATTCAGAATGTTCAGAGTCCAATAATTCTTCACAAAGAAAGGTAAGCTGAGTTACTATTTACATTATATATAAGCCAAACAAAGCAACATATAATACAAACATAGACGTTTCTATTCCCCTACTTGAACCCAATGAATACTTATCTTGTTCATTTTTCATTGATTTTACTTATAATAACTGAAGTAATTAACTAATTCAACAAGGTACCATTCATCAGAGTTCAGACTCAAATGTAACAAATTAATATCATATATAATAGCAGTAACAGTAGAGTGTTTTGAAAAAAAATGCTGTCATATAGAGTAATGCCTTCTTCAGTTAAAGTATGATTTAGTAATGTCATTTATATACTGGTTAAATAATAATAGCAAGCTCTTAGTACAAATGTCATCATTATTCTGTCTAAATAAAGTTAATATCAATTATGGCAGGTATCGCAGCTACGAGTGCTGTTTGATCAATCCTGATATGGTGTGCATGTATACAGCTGTGTCTGCCAGCTAGTACAAACATCATTATTATTCTGTCTAAACATAGTTAATATCAATTATGGCAGGTATCACAGCTACGAGTGCTGTTTGATCAATCCTGAAACTGTTGCTAAAAAGAGTAAAATCCCATGATTGGAGGAACTCCGTGGTCAGCCTCAGTAAGAAGCTGAGATCCCTCATAAAATCCTCCAAAGCTAGTTACGAAAACAAAATCACCACTGATTCTAAAGACAACCACAATGCATTCTATAGCTATGTCAAGAATCTCAATGGCAACACTCAGATCTGCTCTGAGTTACAGCACAATGGCACTAAATATACATAACCAACTGATACTGCCAACATCCTGGCAGATAGGTTCAGTGCTAACTTTACCCCTCTCTCATCCCCTAAAGGGCCCATCTCTATACCGGAAGAATACAAAGTTACTGTAACCACAGCTGCACAGGTAAAAAACAAACTCTTCAAAGCCAAGAACACAGCATCCATGGGACCTGACAACATCCTAGGCAGCATTCTAAATAAATTACAGAATGAACTGGCACCCCACCTAAGTACCATGTTCAATCATTATTATTCTGTCTAAACATAGTTAATATCAATTATGGCAGGTATCACAGCTATGAGTGCTGTTTGATCAATCCTGAAACTGTTGCTAAAAAGAGTAAAATCCCATGATTGGAGGAACTCCGTGGTCAGCCTCAGTAAGAAGCTGAGATCCCTAATAAAATCCTCCAAAGCTAGTTATGAAAACCAAATCGCCACTGATTCTAAAGACAACCACAATGCATTCTATAGCTATGTCAAGAATCTCAATGACAACACTGCTCTGAGTTACAGCACAATGGCACTAAATATACATAACCAACTGATATTGCCAACATCCTGGCAGATAGGTTCAGTGCTAACTTTACCCCTCTCTCATCCCCTAAAGTGCCCATCTCTATACCGGAAGAATGCAAAGTTACTGTAACCATGGCTGCACAGGTAAAAAACACACTCTTCAAAGCCAAGAACACAGCATCCATGGGACCTGACAACATCCTAGGCTGCATTCTACATGAATTACAGAATGAACTGGCACCCCACCTAAGTACCATGTTCAATCATAGTCTCACTTCAGGCTTTGTGCCCACTAAATGGAGCACAGCAATGTTTATCCCACTCCACAAAGGGGGAGCCACCACGGACCCTGGGAACTACCGCTCCATTAGCCTGATGAGCCTGGACTGCAAGGCTATGGAGTGTATCATCATGGAACTTATAAACAATGACATTGGTAATCTCCAAACTCTGGACCCTACCAAGTTTGGGTTTGTAAAAGGCAGATCATGTCTCTTAAACCTGATAGACTTCTTTGAAGCAGTCACCAAAGCTGTAGATGAGGGTAAGGTGGTACACACAGCCTATCTAGATCTTGCTAAGGCTTTTGACACCATCCCCCACTCTGGAATTATAGACAAACTCACTAAACTAGGTATAAATCCCTATGTCATAAGATGGGTTGCCAACTGGCTCACTGACCAAACCCACACTGTGAAAGTAGCAGACTCTTAAATCCAACTTCAGACCAGTGACAAGTGGAGTACCACAGGGTTCACTCCTAGGTCCTCTCCTGTTTGGCATCTACTTCTATGAAGTACAGGCTAACAGAGAAGGTCTTTGGCTAACAAAGTTCTCAGATGACTGCAAACTAGGAGCCATAATCAAATTTCCTAATGATGTGAACATCCTACAAAACGGCTTCACTGAGACAGATGTCTGGTGTCAAAGCCATGGCATCAACTTAATGCCAAAAAGTGCATTGTCATCCCTTTTGGTAAAAACTCTGTACCCATGAACTACCACATATGTGGTAGTCTACTGAACACCAAAAGTGTGATAAGAGACTTTGGGACACAGGTGGACAGTAGTCTCTCCTTTGATAATCACATTGCCACAGTATTCAGGAAATCCTTCTATGTGGCACACCTCATCACAAAAGGTTTCTCATCCAGGAAAAAAAGGTAATTTTTCCCCTCTACTCATCACTCATTAGACCCATTATAGAGTACAATGCCCCTTTTGCTATGTACCTCACAAGATATCTACAACAACTGGAAAGGCCACAGAAATACCTCACAATGAGGATTACCGGCCTCAAACAGATGCCCTACGCAGACCGTCTCAAAAAACTCCAGCTTTACTCTGTCGCATATCACCTACTCAGAGGCGATCTCTGCTTAACATACAAAGCTATGACAAACCCAGAGCTGTTAGACATGCTCCATGTAAAGAAATCCCAATTCCTCCGAGCTACATGCTCTAGGGACCTAAACTTTGTCACCCCAATAAACAGAACATGCTGGAGGGATAGATTCCTATCTCAGAAACTTCCCATACTCTGGAACAAACTACCTATCTATATCAAACAAAGCTCCTCATTAGCACTCTTCAAGAAAAATCTTAATGACTGGATGGGAGATAGGAAATTCACCCTGGGGATCACTTCTGTAGCTCTGCTTGACAGGGGCACAGGAAAATAATTTTCTTGGGTGGCAAAAGCCAGGGTACTGTTTGGCTAGGCTTATATAGGCCCTAGGGCCAATAGCCTAATACTTACCTATGAACCTATGAACCTATATGGTGTGTGTGGGTGCAGCTGTATCTGGCAGTTAGTACAAATGTCATCATTATTCTGTCTAAACATAGTTAATATCAATTATGGCAGGTGTCACAGCTACAAGTGCTGTTTGATCAATCCTGATATGGTGTGCGTGGATGCAGCCATGTCTGGCAGCTAGTACAAATGTCATTATTATTCTGTCTAAACATAGTTAATATCAATTATGGCAGGTACCATAGCTTTAAGAGCTGTTTGAGTAAGCCTGACATGGTGTGTGTGGATGCAGCTGTGTCTGGCAGCTGCTGTATATTGCTGTTTTCATCTCTGGGAAGCTGTGGGTTTCGGCCTGTGATCAAGGTTTACTGATGCTTGTGTATTAGGAAGAGACATTTGATGTTTTAGCCTGGATTCAGGGGAAGGGGGTGGATAAAATTGTTATTTGGGATATTTTGGCAGAGAATAGTTTGTTTATACATCTGCTGACTGAGGGGTGGGAAGGCTGGAAGAATGCATTATCTCTTGTTATGGCGGTTTGTTGGGAGGTTTTTTTTTTTTTTTATCTGTTTTCTCTCCGTTCTTTTCCTGGCTGCTCCCTCACTGAATGGAGGGAATTTAGGCTTGAAGTTGCAGTGAAGTGACGCTTTGCTTCAGGTGCATCATGAGCCCCTGGTATGCAGTACACAGACACACTAACAGAAAAAGATACTCCCAGGTTGCTATGGTAATGGAGAAAGAGTGACAATAATGCTTAATGGCTCTGAGGAGCCTCGAAGATGATTCTCGGTAATGAAGTTTTTGGTTTAAAAAAAAGAAAAAATATAATAAAGGGGCTGTTTTAAACCACATGTACACATATTGATGCTCTCCCAACACTTTGTTTAGCTCAAGTTGATTCTTAAAAAAAAATAAATAAATAAATAAATAAATAAATAATAAGTGCAATTTTATATTTAAAATGTGTTTTGGTCCAAACACATAAAGGACTTACATAAGAGTGGAAGTCTGAGTTACTGTGAAAGACTAAGAACACTTGGTCTTGTGCAGTACCCTTTGCAGTGGTCTGGTAGGCGAGCTTGCTCGGACATGTTGGGCATATGGGGATAGCAGATTCTAGGGGTGTCTGGGGTTGCCAGGAAGTGCTAGAGAGTCATCAGATTTCCTTCATGGAAATAGCTGTGGGAATGGAAGGTGTGTTGAGTGGTTCACTGGCAAAGTGGCCACTGCATGGAACAGGCTGGTAAAATGGAACAGGACAAATATTGACTTGGATATTTTAAAAACAGCCTAGAAACACACCACCTGAACTAGTGAATGGTATTCTGGCAAAACTGGATGTGCATTGTTGCCCATGCTTGAAGTACTGATATGTGTGTATGTACGGATGAAAATATATTTATAACAAATAAGAAACTAAAAGGATCTCATAATTTAAAGTCTATGGACTGTATAAACATCCTTGGAAAGAGCTAATAATAAGGATAAGCATTACAGCTTGTGGTCTCTCAAATAACTAAGCAACAGCCAAAAAAAAAACACACACACATGCAATAGTTATGTAATGTATGATTTTAGTAAATCTAGACATAAAATATATAATCGTCATGTAAGATGAAGCAGTCTGTTGAATTTAGATATTAAAGACAGGATTTAATAACACGTGCTTGTGTATAAAAACACTACTGTCTTAACTTGTCATTAATGACATAAACTACATTGAACATCAAGGGGAAGCATGATGATTTTCTTATATAAGTAAATATGCATAACACGTCTTGTAATTGCTTTAACTTTAATTGTAATTTTTGTAACCTATCTTGACCATATATAATAGTTAAGCGGTTACCAAGGTAATTAATGTTTTATACATGGCATCAAATTGACAAAGTTGTTCAAGAGAAACAATAGAAGCCTGAACTTGAAATGTCGCAGAATGTAACAATCATATTCTGAACAAATAGTATTAAATTGACAATAGACACTCAGTTTAATATCATGGGCTTTTGTATAATAACACTACTGTTTTAACTTACATAAATGACATACACTATATATGGGCTTGTGTATAATAACACTACTGTTTTAACTTGTCATAAATGACATACACTATATTGAACATCAAGGGGAACCATGATGATTTTCTCATATGAGTAAATGTACATAACAAGTCATATAATTGCTTTAACTTGAATTGTGGTTTTGTAACCCATCTTGAACATACATAATACTTAAGCTGTTACCAAGGTAGCTAATGTTTTACACATGACATCAAACTGACAAAGTTGTTCAAGGGAAACAATAGAAGCCTGAACTAGGAATGTCACAAAATGTAACAATCACATTCTGAACAAATAGTATTAAATTGACAATAATCACTCAGTTTAACCTTTGCTGATTATACAAAATAGAATGTTGCCATTTAAATCTAAAAACGTTCAGTATATGCCATAAAATGTCAGTTTATGAATATGGAAAGGGAATTCTAATCATTAATCACAATAAGTGAATTTGTTGTTTTGACCTATAATTTCACTCATTTTATAATATGAAATGACAGATATGAAAATACTTATGTGTAGGAGATGGGGGGAAGAGGGATGCACTGATAATTAAAATGCACTAACTTTCATCGATGTTCATATAAAACAAACTTGATGTTTTAAGTTAGCAACAAACTAAGTGATTACTTAAATGCTGGCAAACAATGAAAGATAACTTCTGATATATCCAGTAAAATAAATTGTACTATAAACATTAGGTATAAATGTTATTACCATCTATTCATATTAAGTAATAAGTTTTGAATGACTTCATCAATAAGTGTGAATATGTTAAATAACTGTGCTTTAATCTTTTACTGAGGTTTTATTTATGATACATCCTACTTTACTATGATTGAATTGCTTACCATCTATCTTTCATCTAAATATTAATTGCTTATACAGTAAGTAGGCATTTATATTGTATTAGAATTCTTTCTAATCTACAATAGTACTATATCTGTTCAAAATAATATAAATATTGCTTAATCCTATTAAAATATTCTCCATATGATAATTCAGTTTATGGAGCTCAGATGTTCTGGATTGTCAAGGTATGAGTGATAATCTGATGGACTTAGATTTATCCATCAGATTAGGAATGATTTTCATTCCATGGCTAGTGCGAGTCATAGTTTTGTTAACATTTATTAATTTAAATTTGTAATTTCACAAAAACATTTTTAGTATGCCTTACCATAACATTATTGATAAACACTCAAAGTATAAAACTGATAATTTCCTTTAAAAGCTCAAATTATACTTTATAGTTAGCAGCTGAAATGTTTAATAGTCACAATAAAACAAAAAAACATAGTCTAAATAACCTAAGATGGATTTAACTTTATTTTTTAAATACCAATGGTTTAAACAATTCTAGAAAGAGATCAAATCTAATGAAATATTTAAAACAGAGCAAATCACAAATTGTCTTCCTTCAAGAATCTCATTTCAAAACAAATGACAATTACAAATGGATTCCTAAGGAATATATGATATTTGCGCAATCCACTTATAAGACAAAGACAAAAAGGGCAACAATTTTATGGAAAACAAATGTGATTAACCCAGAAATCATTTATAAGTATGAAGACAAAGAAGGCCTTATGGCATTCGTAATAGTTAAATATAATAACATAATATGGACCCTAACCAATTTATACTGGTCCCCAGGCATTGGAACAGGAACTGTTAAAAAACACTTGAACTTCATTTCCAATAATTACAAAGGCAACTTAATATTAGGAGGAGATTTTAACTGTATATCTGATATTTCTAAAACTACAAATATAAGACCGCTGCGTACATCTGCTGTATCAAAAACATTAAACAAGTGGGTAGAATCATTTCATCTTGAAGATACTTTCAAATTTAAAAAAGATAAATCTTTGTTGTATTCCCATCAAGTACCCAAACTAGAATAGATAATATATTTGCTGCCCATGGCTTATACTCTAAAATCAATTTCTCAAACACTCTCTGTCCCTTTTCAGACCACAATTCGTTGATACTAAAACTTCAAAATGGGTACAAACCATTAATCTTTAACGCCAGAATTCCAACATATATAACTAAAATTAAAGAGTTCAAACCCTGGCTATTATCTGAATTACAGTTCTTCTTAGATATTAATTACACCACAGAGATAAATAAAATAATTATTTGGGACTCATTAAAAGCTTACATATATAGTAAAACCCTAACTTGGTATACAAAAAAATCAGAGAACGGGATTCTGAATTATTAGATCTACAATCCAAACTTTTGTTAGTAAAAGCTAGAAAAAATCAAAATCATTTGGAAATGAAAAAGAAAGTAGAAGTATTAAAAATAAATACAATAAAATTCTAAAACATAAAACTAGTTTAGCTTTAGAAAAACTAAAAATTAATACCTTGGCCACTTCATCAAAATATCTACATAATTTATCCACAAGAATCAAAATACAATCAAAAGCTAATAACATTAAAAGTATCTTCCATGAAAAGAAAGGGGAAAATTTCTCGGATATAGGTGACATTCTTGATGCCTATAGAAATCACTATATGGAACATTTCTAAAAAGAAAATATACATATTGATCAATTAAATCTAGATGTAAAATCTTCTAATATAAAAAAACAGCAAAATTAAAGCTAGATCTGCATATCCTAGAAAGAAAATACAGATACAATAAAAGAGGGTAAAAATAATAATGCTCCAGGTATAGATGGCAAACTTATGGAAATATATATACTTTTTCCTTCAAAGATACTATCTCTCTTCCATAAAACTCTATTAGAAATTCAGTCACAAGCTTTAATACCACCCTCTTGGAGATATGCCTTAATCACACCAATCCTAAAGGAAAACAAATACCCAAACCTCTGTACCTCATATAGACCAATTTCATTATTAAATAATGACTACACAATATTTATGACAATATTAACTGACAGAATGAAAATACCACTATCCAAAACAATAAATAATGATCAAACCACATTTATATATTATAGACACACACATGACAATATTAAAAGGATAATTTCTCTTATAGATTATGTCAATAAAGAAAATAAAGAAACACTCATAATTGGCTTAGATATAGACAAAGCCTTTGATTCCCTAAATTGGGACTATTTATTCAAAATCCTAATGCTGTTTGAATTTCCTGCATCCTTTGTTCATATCCTAAAGAATATATGTACAAATAATTTGGTGCATGTCAAGTTAGGTCCTTTTACCTCTGAATCTATACATATAACAAAAGGCACTAAACAAGGATATCCCATGTCACCAATTCTATTTGCTCTGGCTATTGAAATATTGGCAGATTCAATTTGTAACAATATAAAAATCAAAGGAATAGATGTTTATGAAGAATACAATTCTAAAGTAATGCTATTTGCTGATGACATATTACTAATATTATCAAATACAAAAGAAACATTAGAAGAATTAGATATATTAATTGACAAATTTCACATGACATCAGGACCCCATTTCAATAAATCAGAATCAAAATTTTTATTTTTAAATAAAAAAGAGAACTGCAGACCAAGGGGGATCACATCATAGGGAAACAAGAATCTACCTTAGAATATCTAGGAATTGAGCTATGCAAGGATAATAATGAATTAGTCTCAAAAAACTACAATAATATCATCAATACAATTAAAATCTATGTGGAAAAATGGAACAAAATAATATCAACATTTGAAGATAGACTGCAATTAATAAAAATGGTTTTACTGCCCAAGATCCTATAGATAGCCTTGGTATTACAACTGTTACCAGAAAGGAATTCATGTCGAATAAAATGTTTATGGTTTTCCAAAAGAAACAGCATAGCTTTAATACATCATATCAGACCATGAAAACAGGGAGGAATAAACTTTCCTGATATAGAAACACACAGCTTCAGTATCTAAAACAATCTCATACTGAATAAGTCCAAATTATTCTGCAAATTGAAAAAAAAACTAACTGTAATATCAATAAATGAATTTGATTTACAAAAAATGTTCAAATAGATAAAAACAATTTGCCATGGCACATATTATCTATTTGTATGTAATATAACATAACTAACCCCACTAAAACTCGTATGATTAATTTTTACATTGACTCATTTAGGAAAATTATTAATGCAAATATAGATTTAAAAATCTGGTTTGATCTTTTAACACCATTTATAGTCACAAGGAACTTTCCACATAAAATATATAGAGAAATTATTAATTCCTGGGAACAGAAAGGGTTTCTTTGTTGGGTCTAATGTATCAAAGAGCTAAATGTTTTAAATATGCAAGTAATAAAAACAACATACAAAATTCCACAATAGGACTGGCTAATGTTAGAGAGTATTCTGTGATATTCATAAGCTTTACGTAGAATAATTAACAATTCTTTATTTAAAGAAATACCTAAATTTATGAAATACATATATGAAATCATATATAATGATTTTGACATGGGAAACAATATTTCAAAATTTTACAAAATATTGATAAACTATAAAACAACACCCAAAACCTCTTATTGGAAATATATAACAAAAGGACACTCAATACAGTTAAGTGAAGAAATTAAAACAAATATCTTATTATCGATAAAATATACACCCTTAACACAATACTGGAAAGTTTTTAATTGGAAATGCTTGCACAGAGCATTCTTAAACCCAGACAGAATCAGTAAAATTAGTTCTTCCATAAAAGGAATATGTTGGAGATGTGATCAAGTACACATTGCAGATTGGAATCACATTTTCTTTGATTGTGTTAAAATTAAGCCATTTTGGAATGGTATTAATAACTTTCTACAAGCTTTATTTAATGAATCATTTTATTTAACTAAAGCTTTTGTATTATAAAATGTGAACAAAGATCCTCATTTGACTAGGTCAAACATGTATCTAGTATGGACTATACTTGCAATTTCAAGGAAGTGTATAACAAGAAGATGGAATACAAACACAATACCAACTTTGGAAGACTTCTAGAGCCTAATGAAGACCACAGCATTACTGGAAATTAAAATTAAAGAACTAAGAATTTATCCAAACCATTTATCAACAACCCTTGGGGAAAAGTCTTATCGTTGATTGACACTATACAATAATTGATCAGACACTCTGATAATGGATTGGACATACTTATAAAGTAACTGTATACATTAAGATCTGTTATAGTGTCAGGCTAACGTAAATAGTGTACATAGTTATTTAAGATGTTATGTATAAATACTATGGAATTCATTTAAATGTATTTAAAAAATAAAAAAAAAATTGAGAAAAAAAATGTAGGTGAATCAGTCAGATCCAAAAACTTTAAAGGTTGTGTTACTCTGGTAAGGATAATTTGCCATGAAAATCTATATAGTATTGAGTCATCTTACAGTTACTGAAAAGTTATCTGTTAAATCAAAGGTGTTAATTGTACATATCCAGAGAAAAATGTAAATCTCTATAAACTAGTATACCATTACCTCTCCTCTTCATCTGTACCTAACCCCAGCCTTAATATTATATTCTAACCCCAGATTTAACATTATATCCTTTTAAGAAATTCAGAGTAAAATTAGATAATGTCTATACTTGCCTTAATTTAACAGTATAAAGTAGAATGACTGTACAAAGTAACACACCTTTTCTTAAAGTTCGTTGATTGGTTTCTAGTCCTCTTGCACTTCACAAACAGCATCACAAACATTTTAAATGTGTATTAAACATAAACTGTGCCATTCATTTTATCAGCAGTGCTCAGGCAATCCCATTGCTCTGCATCTGCTGATAATCGGATTCTAGACATCAGCAATATTTTTCTTATTGCACAGTAAACTATCCATGGGTACCAAACAGCCATGCAATAAGCATTTAAGTCTCTGTTCTCACTCCATCTAAGTTGTGTTTCACTGTTAAAGGCATTCCACTCTGTTTTAAAACTCTACTTTTAAATATCATTTGCCTTTTCACTGGTTTTAAGACCTCACTCATTGTTTTTGAAGACAGCTGCACAGATTGTCCAGGTCAGACACACTCCATTCTTACAAACTTCACTCGGGCTCACTATACTACCATACCCCCATTCCCACAAACCCCCACCTCAATTACATTTTTCATTGACTTCACCCCTTCCACTCACTTCATAGTCCAACCACCACTCACCTCCAATTATTAATCTACTCTCTCACAAACTTATCTATTATCCTATCTCCAACCCTAGCTAATTACAACACTATATCCTAGCCTATAATCTTTTAGATATGCTGTACTGGCCCACTGTTGCACTTTCTGTTGCCTTTCTTACTCCACTTTCCTTTTTTATTATCCTGCTCCTCTCTTTCACTGATACTACCTCCATTATCAAACAAATTGTTACTACTTAGTGCTTCCCCCACTCAATTAAAAACACCACATCTCAAAGATTTTCTAAACATCTTCATGCTAAGCCAACACATCTTAATACTTCTATCTTTTTCCTTAGAACACACTAACTATCCTACCACTACCCCCTAGCCTTTCCCCAAAGTAACCAGCAGGTAACTATTAACTCTCCTACACTAAAGCAATCAACAAAGTTTCTAATATCTCCTGGCATCTTCAAAACCACCATCTTAGGCCATCATAATGCTAAAGTACCACCACCCGAAATAACTTAAAAAAATATCACATTTAGATACCACAAACATATGTGTAGTCACATCAGAACAGTAGCAAAAATTGCCAATAAACTGCTAATAAGTGGGGACATGCACCTATTTCCTGGATCCAACACCCTTACTTTATCCAATTCTCAAACACCACATATACTTAATATACCATACAAAAACACCGACTTATCCTTTCTAAACTTAAATGTTAAAGTTCATGAACTATTGGCAATCCTTGCACATTATTTCCCAGAAATAGCCATCCTAACAGAGACCTGAATTATACCCCAAATCTCAGACAATGAAATTACACCTTCAAGGTATAATATACTTCGAGCAGACAGAAATGGCAAATGAGGTGGTGAAGTAGCTATACTTTTCAAAAACAACCTATGACACCTCTAACTCTACAACTATCTTCACCTACTAATACTGACCTATTTCTTGCCAAATTACAAATTAATGCTAACAAGCACATAACTGTAGTAGCCATTTATATCCCAGCAGGCAGTAATATTTCCACATTGAACACATTATTCAATGTATCTCTAATAACATCAACCAAGAAACTATTATCATGAGTGATCATAATACTGACTGGTTTACCTGTAACTCTGACAACCCTAGCAACCACATTAATCCCTATAGCCTCACACAAATTATCCAGTTCCCTACCACAACAGACGAAAAATTTAACAGTCACTCTATTCTCGACTAGGCCCTAACAAACAAACCCTCCCATTATCAAAATGCTGATTGTTTATCAGACGTCAGTGATCACATACCTGCCTACCTACTCAGTTAACACATTAGCCCTACTAAGCACACTATATATCATCAAATCCATAATAAGAAACATTTTTAACAACAGGAACAGGAACTGGTAGAGCTATGTGGTTGTTGGCCTCAAACCAATGTCCTTCTGCTTTCTTTCTTTGATTTCCTTGATATATTCTTACTCATAGTACATATGGACCCTTGTCTTTCCTTCCAATTTTCCCTTCCTCAGTAGATTGGCTACATAATGAAGTTACATTTCAGAAAGACTTTATTCAGTTTATCAATATTCACCCTTTTGTTTTCTGTTTTTACTGAAGCAAGCACTTTCTTCACTTTAATCAGAATAACCAACCTTACCTTTTCTGCTATTGCATTGTGACCTTCCAGCTTTCATTATCAGCTTAAATAGACTCTTCTCTACTCTGAATTTTCATTTTTGTTTCTTTAAGGATAATAAATCAGCCTGAAAAAATATTGATTATCCCTGTCATAACTACATTGCAGCAAACCTTTCAAGCTTTCTTTTCTTAATATTTTAATTACATGAGAAAAAATCATATATATGTGTATGTATGCATGTGTGTGTGTGTGTGTGTGTGTGTGTGTGTGTGTGTGTGTGTGTGTGTGTGTGTGTGTGTGCGTGTGTGCGTGTGTGTGTGTGTGTGTGTGTGCGTGTGTGTGTGCGTGCATGTGTGCGTGCATGCGTGCGTGCATGTGTGTGCGTGCGTGCGTGTGTGTGTGTGTGTGTGTGTGTGTGTGTGTGTGCGTGTGTGTGTGTGTGTGTGTGTGTGTGTGTGTGTGTGTGTGTGCATGTTCATGTAACAGTAGTACATGGATTTGAATGTTCACTAGTTTGTATGGTGAAAAGACTAAGAAAAGCAATCAAATGTGGAAATGTCTCAGACTTTTCATGTGTGAGATTACAGTACAAGTGGGAATTAGCAACCTCAGGGTCAGTATATATAAGCAGTAGGGGATATACTGGGTGCAGAAGGCTTTCTCCCAACAAAAATGATGTTATAAAATGTTGTACTCAATGTTTTGTGTTTTCAGGAGTCAATATAGTATCCATATGTATATGTATATCTATATGTATATCTATATCTACTTCACCACAAACTGGAAACAGAACAGCTCACCACCACACAAGGAAAAAAGCCAGTGATTACCTTTATATTATATTAAAATTATAGACCAGTCCAGTAGTAGATCCACAGTGTAGTCCCACAAAACAGGTAAAATAACCACACACTGGATCCAATAAAATCTGGTTAGCAGCAAATACAATGCATAAAATGCAGACTCATCTAGCACCTCAGCTCTTCAGCCTTTACAGAGTATATCCCTACTTCACATATTCTATCTTTAAATAACATGGTTACAAAAAAATTAACCAAACATAGAGTTAAATTAATTAAAGCAAACATTTCCAATGACATTCTTGATTCATTCCATATGGAATTAAAGTGTTAAACTTCAGAATTAAAGTAGATTCTAACTTCCAAAGTTGTCTTTTAATATCAAAGTCATACATTTGTTGAACTTGCCCCAAAATTGTACCTTGTAAGGCTTATATATTTCCACTGTGACATTCTTTAAAATGTGATGCACCAGGACTTTCTTCTTTGCCCTTCTTAACATCCCTAACATGTTCCTTCAACCTTTGTTTGAAACTTCTTTTACTTTCCCCATGTATACTGTACCACAGGGACATTTCAAACCACAAACTATTCCAGTACTGTCACAGGACAATCTCCCTTTGCATGTAAAATACTTTTCATTCATTTTATCAAAACTTTTTACTACATACTGACAACAACTACACTTTCCACAAGGGAAAGTACCTGTTGCACCTACCCCCAAACTCCTATGACTTACAGGCAGCTGAAACTTGCCATGCACCAAGAAATCGCTTATACTTCTACCTTTTGAATAAGAAAACATGGGATACTCATTTGCTTTTATATTAAGGAGTTTATTTTTTTCTAAAATACCCCAATGATATTTTACCAAATGTATTAAAACTTCTGTAAACACTGTATATTTGATCACATAACATAATTTTTGTTTATCTTGTTGATGCACTCTGCCCTGCATGCTATACCTACTTTTAGTATTATTTTGTTGTACTACCCTCCTTTTATTTTCTACCATCACTGTTTCCTTGTAACATCTAGTTACAAACATGTGCTGTTTTTTCTATTTCCTTCTCACACTCTTTTTTATCACTAAATATTCTTTTTATTCTAAGAAATTCCCCATAGGGGATATATTTAATAGTGTGGGGGGTGACAGCTTTTCCCATGCAATATATGACCACTCCCTTCAATTTTTCTACATAAACTTGTTTGTATTCTACCATCATTAATACCTTGCAAAGTTATATCAAGAAAATTTACTTTAACACCTGTCTGTATTTCATCAAACTTGATGTTATAGGGATTTATCAGGGTCAGTATATATAAGCAGCAGAGGGGTATACTGGGTGCAGAAGGCTTGCTCCCAACAAAAATGATGTTTTAAAACTTTGTCCTCAATGTTTTGTGTTTTCAGGAGTCAATATAGTATCTATATGTATATGTATATGTATATCTATATATTTGTATCAATATCTATATATTTCCTTTGGAGACTGCTTACCTGTGTCTCCTTTGTTTCAAGATTAATATATTTTTATTACATGGTACACATGTTCATATTTCTAGTAAATGGGACACAAAATGAAATAAAAACATTACTGATGTCATCATCAACCTCCTTTTTTCCATTTTCTCAACACGGAGGTGGGGGGTCTCATCACCTCTCTCTATTCTGTGCCACTCTGCTACATTCTTCAGTTGTCATGCCTGGCTGTTGCAGGTCCTCACTCACATAATCAGTTGATCTCTTGGCTGGATATTATCATTTCCTCTTGCCTTCTCCTGCCTCTACCAAATCTTATACATCAAGATTTCTTCTGCTTTTCCTGCCCATATGAATGAATTACTGTAATCTGTTCTCCGGACTTTTATTTTTGTGAAGGTGTAATGCAGTTATTGTGGGGCTTTTTTTTTTTTTTGCTTCTCATGTTGAAATGACATGGCATTCCTCTTCTGAGCAGTGCTAGTCAGAAAGGGGCATTTTTATGCTCCCCAACATAGAATTGAGGGGTGCTAAATTAGGTAGCTGGACCAGGAGCCAGAAGAGCCAACTACATCTCTGATCTGTCCCACACTGTACATGAGATCAGCCATCACAGGCTCTTCATCTCCATCACTTCAAACTTCCTCATTTGCTTTGTCTTTACCACCCATGTTTGTGTGCCTTACAGAAGTACGGGTTGAACCACTGTTTTGTACACCTTACTTTTCATCTTGTTTGGCTTTCTTCTGTCTCATACTATCCATGATGCTCCCTGCTAGTTTGTTACAGCCCCTATGATTCTAGCATTGGCCTCCTTATTCAAATTTCCCATCTCCTCAACTATCCTTCACAGATACTTCAAGGTGTAAACTTGTTCCGCCATTTTCCCTTCTGTCTCAAAGGAAATATGAACATCAGTGACATAAAATCATCTACAAAACATGCAGGTAAATCACAACTGTTTTATATTAAAATACATTTTTCTCATTAGATTCAATTCGGATAAGTTTAAGTGCTTGGAAGCCTTAGTATAAAAGAAATGTCTGATTTACATTTTTTAGCACCTGTCCTTGACTAAAACATTTAATGAATGTTCTAAAACTTATGAAGCCTAAGGCATGAATGGAATCTGTCAATAACAATGTTATGACTTGTAAAGAAGAATAGAAGATTAATCAGTAAGGAACTCACTTTGTGGTATTACAACAAGTGAAACTTGTTTATTATTTCATACTAACAACTTACCTAGAGGTAACAAAGCAAAGCAACTCTGGTTGCTAATTCCAGTAATTACTCTCAGGCAGCTTAAATTAGTCAGAACTGAATGGTAGGGTAGGGCAATTAAATGGTTTCACTTTTAATCTCTGGTATGCGTGACATTAAAATCCTTTACTATAGGATAAAGGTATGCAGTGTGTGGGTTGTGTAATGATGGCAGTCAGTTAAAAAGAAAACAAGTTGTTCAGGTCTGCTGGGCTTGACAGTGCAAAGATGCAATGATTCATAGAATTATTTTGTAAAAGCTCTTTTCTCACATTATCAATAGAGGAACCATACAGATTTACTTTAACAAAAAACTGTCACAGTACCAATACATTTTAACTCTTTACTTCTTTGTTTTCCACTTCCACTATGGTTTTTGACAGCTACTCTGCCAGGTTATACCTTTATGGTATTATATCAAAGTACCTTTGTGTTCCAGTGGGTGCAGTAGAGGGCAGAACTACTACTATATAATAACAGTTTAAATGTGCCAAGCTCTAGATTCTGGCCATGTAAAATCCCTTGGCCTCATTCCTCCTGTATGATTACAGGACTGTAGTCCACATTTTCACCCTTTTATTTTTTTTCTGTATGTCCTGGTACATCAGCTATAAATGTCAATTTCCAAGTTTTTTTTTTTCATTATTAGGGTGAATGTAATATGACTACCCTCATTTTACAAAATGGTAAACAAAGACAGCTTTATACTGTCTATGCTATTTGACTATAAAAATGGCTGTTCAATGTCCTAATAACACTTTTAGCTTTCACATTCATATTTGGACCCTCTTGTAACAGAATAATTATGGGTTTTCTATTTCTGCCCTCCCTGAAGGAAGAATATAATCGCTACACTACAGGTATATTTGCAGTTCAACACTCCCTTAGATTCACTGATATATACCACTTTAGAATATTTGATTAATTTATTCCTTTACAATGTTTCTTAAGTCTGTGATGTAACAAGCCACCATTTTTGCAGTTATAAAGAAATCTGCATTGTGGAACTTGAGAAACTGTATTTACTTTATTCAGCCTTCAGAACACTATGCTACCTATTTGTTAAAAATGTGTAAAATGACACTCATTGCTTAAGGCAGCTCTCCAAAAACAGAATCCACAAAATAACGTAGATAGCTGCTACACCACAAAAGAGGAATTATTAAATAAAACAAAACAACAAATCAGCATTAAAATCAACTGTAGAACTAAAATAGGCTAAGCACTTTCAGTATAAAACCTTCTTCAGATCCATATTTCAGTTACAGAAAGCATTCATTTATATAAAAGTCTCAGCCAATCCATTTGATAAAAATGGTTGATATTGACCCTTTAAGATAGCGGTGCCTTGAATGGCTGTGGCTACTGTGGCTCTCGATGTGCATTCTGTGTTTTTTATGTTTCTGTGTGGCATCTGATTATCTGGTGTCCTTTTAACTTGATTGGGTGCATGGACATCTGTAGCCATGGTGTTTTTTTGGCTTGGCCTTGTGGATTGCTTGTTTTTGGAAGATCGTTGGACTGCTACGGAGATCATTGGGGCTGACTGGGCCTTCAGAGGTAGCAGTCGCTCTGAGTACTGGTGGCAGAAACCTGACTTCACTTACTAATTTAGATGTAAGTCCGGATTTATGAATTCTGTTGAGTCGGAGGGGACTAGTCTGGGACTTGGAGCATTCTTGTGTTGAGGATGGAGTTGGCAATGGGTGGATGGAGAGACTAGCCTGGGACTTGGAGCATTCTGGTGTTGAGGATAGAGGTGGCAATGGGTGGATGGAGAGAAACTGATGTGGTCACAGTGGTCATTCAGGCCTTATTTGCTTTTGGTGCATAGTGAGGACCATTCTGGGACAAGTGATGTGGGATCTTGCTGGTGCTGAGATGGAGATAGTGAAGGTGTTTAGGGTGGGGATTGCTGCAGTCACTCTGGCTGCCACTGTGATAAGTAGAACTTGGTTATTGCAGCTTGGTGCCTTTGAGTGGCTTGGACTCTATTGTTGCTATTGTTTCTGGTGTTGTTGTTGTTTATGTGTATTGTGTTTTTTTTCTGTATTTATGTTTGCACATGAGCTTGGGGAAACATAATTTCATTCAGCTGTGCACTGCTGCTATATGGTCTGAATGACAATAAGGTTACTTTGACTCTGACTCTTGCCTCTCTTAAAATATGTGGTTGCTACCACCAAGGATTCAATTTCGACTTTGTCTTCATTTTGCAATCCAGTGATTTTCCTCATTTGCATTTTCTCTGACTGTTCATGATAGTAAATAGAAGTTTCTGTCTAAACATTATATACAGAATCCATCTTAATTTGAACAGTTAGCCTACATTATTAACCTTGGGTTTCTTTTGGGAGATATGGTGATTTCCCAAGTAGGGTTCCTTATGTCAACTAAAGAAGGTTTTAGCAAGTTATTTATTAATCTAGTCTTATTAGTTTTTCTCTGCTTGCCTTAAATTTGAGGTTTCAGGGTCTTTAATTTCATGATCTGACAGCTCACATGAGTGAATGGTCACCACTTACCATGCAATGACAAAATCAAGGAAATTTTGTTACACAATAGATAATCAGAAGTACAGCAATGTACCTTAAATGCATTGGAACATGGGGTATGATATATCTTTACTGACTCTATTTGGTAACGGTGACACAGAAAGGATCATTTTGGTGATGGAAGTAATAAGGTTACTTTGGAAAGTGATATTTATATTTCACAGAAAATGTATTTATTTATTTATTAATTTATTGGTTGATTGATTGACTATTTTGGTATGTTGGTTCATACATCATTTATCAGCCAAGTCCAGAAGGTACGAATGAAATACAATATTCTAAAGATAACACAAGTACACACAATTTGGGTGTACTACTATTGTGCATGCTAAAATCTTCTCTTATCCAACAATATAAAAGTATTTAAAGTACCATGGATACAAGAGTTGCAGAAATACCAGTGCAGAAAAGTTTTTTTACAGGAGAGGAACTGTAGTCAGGAGATGAAAGAGAAGTATGGGCTGAACGCTGAGGAGTGAGTAGAAACTTGAGAAAGAAGCAGTTTTTGAAGAGGACAAATTAGACGTTAGTGGAGTAGGTACTCCTAGCTCATGGAGCAATTGGTGTTATTTTACTACTATTACAGGGAATAGAATTTTAAGTTAAATTTATATACTTACAATAGAGAAAAGTTCCTTTTTTCTGACATGAGAATTTAAGAGTTATGGGGCTATGAGTTATGTGTAAATGCAGTAACAAGATGGAAGTACATAGCTGAGAGGTGTAGTGTATGCTTTAATAATAAATCAGGTATTCTTGTATGTGCCATTTACGTGTCTTAATAGTTCTTTCCTTAAATATGACTACTCAGTAACTTGTTAGAACTGTACTGGGAAATTATTCCAATTAGCCCCTACTAGCTACCCCTATTCCATAACTGATAACACAATCTTAGTGACTGAGCAAAGGATAGAAATAAGATGACAGTCATGTTGGCTAGAAAACGAGGAACACCTAGAAATTGGGCTGGCACATGGCAAGTGAAAGACTAGTTATGTGGACAAGCAGTTTGGAATTATGGGAGCATGTTGCTATGTTTGGGTTGTATTAAATGTTGAGGTTTTTCAAGGATTTTTTTGACAGATGTTGATGAGATTTCTCTGAAGTAAAAGGAGGGAATCCATATACAGAGAAGGGAGTGGAGAGGTTGGCTGTTGAACCTTAGTGGGAAGCAAAATTAAATGGAGACATTATTAGGATTTTAAAGACATTGAGGGTGGATTAAATTACTTCTATTGCTGTTGTTGCCAGACGCAGTAGTGGTAAAGTGGGATATTTGCTTTATAACCTTCCAAAAGTGTCTCGATTTCAAAATTGTGGTTTGAAGTTTTGAGCACAGAAATGTGGATGTTACTGTTTTATTAGTGTTTTATTAGTAACTTGCAGGAGTGATGAAGGTTTTGGAAAGTGTGTTGCTTTTCTACAGTCAAAGAGGAAATTCATTGCCACCATGCAAGGTCCATATCTGAGAGGTGTTTTTTTAAGTCAATGTCAAGATAAGGACATTTTTGATCCATAAAATACTGCCTTATCATAGGGAAATGCTTCTTCAGTATTGTTTGATGCATAAAATAAATAAAAATATGCAAAACAGATGATGGTTATCTGACTGGTACAGAGAAAGCAGTCTATTCTTTTTGTATCAGAAAGGACATCATGGCTTTTATTATCCATTATAGGTCTGGTTTCAGTTATGCTAAGAATTGTTGGTTGGAAGGTGGTCATTGATGGTTATAGGCAAGCAGTACACTTCTGAGATGCAGTAAGGGATGTTGAGAATTGTAGCCTTGCATGGCCGGAGTCCTCTCTGTGGCCTTGAACCAAGTCTCAGTGACTGCACAGACGTCAGCATTTTCCAAGGTGAGGAGTGCTTCCAGGGAGTGCAATTTAATGTTTAGGCTCCTAGAATTATTTAATGTTTAGGCTCCTAGCATTAAGCAGCATGACCCTGAGTTTGTGGATTTCTTTACATCAGATGTTTTGTTGCTTTGACATTGTCTAAAAAAAGGGACTATGGGGAGATGAGCATCTCTGCCAGTATTCAAAAGCCCTGAAGCGATAGGTAAGGGCCATCTCTGGCAAAGCAGCATGGGTTGTCAACCATGTCTTCCCAGGCTGTCAGGTATTGGCTCTCCCTGGAGTGACACCAGAAGCTAATCCAGTTGTTGAAATCAATCATTTTTGTCTGTATTGTGGCATCATCCTTGGAGAAGGTAGAATGCTGCTGAGGGCTAGGGACATACCTGCCTGGGACACTTAATCTGAGAGTTCAGTCATGTCTCTATTCATATAGTTCAGTGAGTTAAATCTCAAGTCATTCACTCCAACATGTACTATGACATAGTAATAATGGTAATTGTTGCTGAGTGACTTCAGTGCGTGCATGATTTGATGGATCCTAGCATGTGACAGGCAGTTGACCATGACCTTCTCCTTGTCGAACCTGGTGAGGGGACATCTATGGGTCTCATTATTGAGTCGCCTATGAGTAGAACATCAGGTTTTGAGGTGTTTTGCCTTAGAGGTTTAATTGTTGAGACACTGATATGTGGGTTGTTATGTGTAGTGGTGGATTCAGTTTGTGTCCTACTAATATGTGTAGGTTGTTTGTGCTTGGGAGGCCTCTGGTCTTTTGGTAGGCTCTTAGTGAGTACCTGGGATTATGTGTCTTTTTTTATCTCATTTTAAATTCACTCCAGTGGAACTCAGGAAGTTTGCAGTGTAACTTCCAATGGGTGGAGCCTAAGCCTTTTGACAGAATCAAATTATGTCCTCACATTTCAAACAAATGTTCATATCTCTGGAACCATAGGGGTTATGAAAGAAGTGTAATGGCAAAATATTCAGCACACATTATTTATTTAGTGGTAATATTCTTTAGGTTCTAGGTCTTAAACTGAAATTTATAAGTCACAGAAAACACAGTAACTATTACATTTGCAATATCTTGTAAACAACTTACAATATCTCAGCAACCACTCAAGTTACACACATACTGTCAGTAGCATTTTATTCATCATATTAAAAGCTTTCATATGTGTCTAAGGAGTTCTGTCTGTGTTACTTGGTTGTTTAGATATTTAGAAAAATGTGACAATAATATCTATATAAATTAATATCATAAAAACAACAGTTAATATCTATTTACCTGCACTAGACAGAGGTCAAATATTAAAGCAGTTGAGCTTACCATTGTGTAAGCTATAAGATGAAATCTTTTACAACCTTCTACATAGCATGGTTTTGGAATTATTGATGCAAATATGAACAAACAATATTTAATGCCTTGAGGTGTCAGTAGGAGTTAACTGCATATGCACCTGGAGGTGTCAACTCAGATGTAATGAGTTGACTCACTTTTGCTAATGGATTTCATAAGATTTTTTTCTGATGAAGTCCGTTAGTATTGAGTAAAAATGAGACAAATGTACTTTCATTTATTTATTTTATTTATTTATTTACATGTTGTTTGCCAGAATAGTCCATTGGATCAAAATAGACCATTTCAATGGAGTCCTGGGGAGAAAAGCTCCTTAAACAAATGAAAAAGAAATTAGACATAAACAAACAAAATGTTAGTTAATTTGATGATTTGTAGTATACAATGAAATTAAAAGCCTTCTTAAAAAAACATATAATAGTATAAAATGCTCTACAGGGCAAGCAAAGGTACTATCAATACATAAGCAGATATACATGGTCTGCAATAGTACAGGCAATGAACTTCACAAGTCCATGTGTAAAAAAACTCAGAGAAAAGGGTAATTTGGGGTTATAAGTGAAGTGAGGCTATAAGTATTTAAGAAAGTAGTAAGGAGTGTAGGTGTAAGAGGAGATAAGGTAGAAAACAGATAGAGGGGATCAGTGTTATAGTTGAGTTGAGAGAATGGAAATTGAGAAAGAGAGGTAGGGAGAGTGTGGAGAAGTAGATGGGAGTCAGGTGAGGTGGGCGCAGGAGCAGAGAGATGAAAGGTGGGAATGGAGAAAGGTCTTGAAGGTGACATGGTTGGTGGTAGGAATATATGGTGGGAGGGAATTCCATAGTCGTGCTAGAGAGAAGGATAACAGGAATGTGCCTGGAATGTGTGCAGGTTTGTTTACTTTGAGCAGGTTCTGATTGCTAGACCTGATGCATTTTGAGAGATGAGCCAAGGTATAGGCAGAGAAAGAGTTTAAAGAAGAGTTTATGTGCATGAGTAAGTTGGATGAAGGAGAGATAGTGAGGCAGTTCAAGCCAATTTAATTTGTGGAGGGCATTACAGTGGTGAGTGGAGGATTTGGCTCCAGTGGCGAACTTTGAGATGTTGTTATAGCAAAAAGCTAGTTTTGTCTTTAGACTGGATTGGAGATTAGTAAGGAGGGGGTCGCCATACAAGAGGCAGGGGATAAGGTAGGCGGTAGAAAGGATATGTTCAGTTGAGAGAGTAAGGTAGCGGTTATGGTGGTAAAGCATGCCTAGTTTTTGGTGGGTTTTCTTTTTGTTTGTTTGAAGATGAATGTCTAATGTTAGTTGTTCATCAATAAGGACACCTAGTAGCTTTGTATGGGATACAATTTCGATAGGGGTCTTGTTTTGGCTAGTTATGGAGAAAGAGTTCTTGTCTATTTTAGTACACTTTCAATAGGGATCTTGTTTTAGCTAGTTATGGAGAAAGAGTTCTTGTCTATTTTAGTACACTTTGAGGGGGTGAATATTATGATTTTGGATTTGGAAGCATTTATTGCTAGGTGATTTTTTAACATCCAGTGTTCAGTAGAAAAGAAGGCTTCTTGAGTTAGTTTCTGAAGCTTGGGGAGGGATTCAGTGGAGCAGATTATTGTAGAGTCATCTGCATATTGGATGAGCTTAGCATTAGGAATACACTGGTGGAAGTCATTTATGAATATGTTAAATAGTAGTGGACCTAATATGGAACCCTGTGGTACACCTGTGAGGGTATTAAGGAAAGGGGATGCACAGTTTTTCCACTTGATGGATTGTTGCCTATTAGAGAGGTAACTGGAGAACCAGTTGATAGAGGAGGTGGATAGATTAAGATGAGAGAGTTTAGACAAGAGGAGTTTATGTGAAATAGTGTTGAAGGCCTTGGATAAGTCGAGTAGGAGGGTAGATACAATACTGCCAGAGTCACGTGCGGAACTTGACAGTTTCAAGGATGGAAAGGACAGTGGTGGTGGTGCTGTGTCCAGGCCTGAAACCATGTTGTGTGGGGGTTAGCAAGTGGTTATCTAACAGGTAGTATACCGTATTTTTCCATAAATAAGTCCTAAACAGAGAATAAGGCCCAGCATGGTTTTTCAGGGTGGTCATGATATAAGCCCTACCCCAGAAATAAGCCCCAGTTAACAATGTCAACAACACATGATGAATGTGTTGAATTATAAAATAATTGACCCCCTGTTGACTGAGGTTATATTACTCAGCTCACCATTTTCAGACCATTCGGACACCCAACTTCTTCTCTTTTCAGAAAGTCGTAAGATTCTTTCCCAGAGAGTCCTCCACGATTCTTACTGTAACCCTAATCCTCACTCACACTTGACAGTTGAGATCCTTGGCCCATAAACACTGGCAAGTGTACTTTGATTGGTTAAAGTACAGACAATGCACGTAAAACGTGTGCATTTGATAATGAATAGGTGTGGTTGTGTCTTCTTAATCATTGCCATTTTGTGTTGCCACTCCTGTCTCGTAAGTCTTCAATTAACCCCCCTAGACAAGATGAGTACAAAAAGAAAGCTATTCCATTGAGTACAAGAAAGGAATCATGAAGGACTCCCGGGGAAAGAATTTGATGGCTTTCTGCAAAGAGAAGAAGTTGGATCTCCGAATGGACCAAAAATGGCGAGCAGCATACGATAACTACAGTCAACAGGTTGACGAGGGAAATGCTAAGAAGTGCAAGTGTGGATCAGGTTGGCAAGCATTATTTACTGAGCTGGAAGACATCATCTGTAAATGGATTGCTAACAGGAGAGCAAAGGCTTTGGTTGTGCGCAGGGCTGATATTCAAGCGTTTGCCCTTGCAATGGCACCACAGTTAGAAATATCCCCAGAAGATTTCAAAGCATCACAACATTAGCTGGATGGCTTCCTTCAGTGATATGAACTGTCTCTAAGAAGATCGACAACACTGTTCAAGCTGGAAGATACTGAAGTTATTAAATGTGCACTTGCATTCAAGTCCTTTGTTGATGGCATCGACTTTTCTAAATACCAACTCTCCAACATGATTGCTATGGATGAAGCTGCAGTGTTTATGGGCCAAGGATCTCAAACAACAATTAATCAGAGGGGTGCCTTGTCAATCTACATTCCTTCCACTGGTTACAAAAGTGCACGTGTTAAACTGCATTTTGGCAATTCATCTAGATGTAAAGAAAACTCCACCTCTAACTATTAGTAAGGGCAAGAAAGATAAGATTGAATGTGCTTCAGGCATTTACATTCTTAAAACTGAAAAAGCCTGGTGCACCCAAGCAGTTATAAGAAAGTGGGTCAATGTAATGCTGCCACTTGTTTTGTGAGGTGGAAAAAAAGGTCTGATAGTCTGGGATTCAGCCAGCACTCACCACACTAAAGACATGAAGAACTTCCTTGCACAGAGAAGAACAGATCAAATAATGATTCCCACAGGAATGACTGCCTATCTCCAGACTCTTGATATTGCAATAAACAAGCTATTCAAGGACCATCTGTGCATGGAACTCAATGATTACATTGAAAATAGAATGGAGAGAAGCATGGAAACTTTGTGAAGCCTAGCCTGCAAGAGGTCGTGACTTGGGTGAAGAATTCATGGGATAAAATCACTGACAGCTGTGTTGCCAGTGCACTACGAGCAGGCTACTTGGACAAGCAGTGCTCATTTAAGGAGAGCTCTATTGCTAGGCATGACAGATTGTGGCCAGTGGTTCTACAGGAAATGGAGTCGCAAGAAATTCAGGCAGGAATTTGGGGGTTGGAGACTTATGACAATGTTCCAGAAGAAGATGATATGACTGTATTTGAATAACTTTTCTGTTATCGGGGCAACAGAATGGATTGCTTCTGCTTTCAGCTGCCAGGAAGCTCTTGTCAGTTTTTTGACTTTATTGTATTAAGGCAACATTTCATTATCAAGGGGTAATTACAAAGTAAGGCCTCTAGTTCAAGGGGTGATTACAAAGTATGGCCTCTCTAGTTCAAGGGGTGATTACAAAGTAAGGCCTCTAGTTCAAGGGGTGATTACAAAGTAAGGCCTCTAGTTCAAGGGGTAATTACAAAGTAAGGCCTCTAGTTCAAGGGGTAATTACAAAGTAAGGCCTCTAGTTCAAGGGGTAGTTACAAAGTAAGGCCTCTAGTTCCCAGACTTCATTTTAATAACTTTCCATTATTCTTCTCTTACGGTTTGCTAAGGAATACAGAAAGCATCACCACTCAAAAAGGGGCAGCAATTCACCTGTTTTATGCCCCTCCTCCAATACACAGGTATTGAGATTTTTCTGCACTTTCTGTTAAGCATGAAATATTACACTGTGAGGGGATTCCAAGATGGCCACCAGCTAGGAAGCACACTTCTCAGACAGCTCCTGACAAAAAGTTATAATCTAACCCAAGCAGGGCTTCAGCACGTCTACTAACTCATCAAAAGTCAAGAAATACTGTTCTATACTGGATACCAAAGCATCTTTTCAAACATTTTGTAAAATATACAGAATTTATATACTTATCTGCAAAACCGCATGTGCTGACAGGGGAATATCTGCAAGCAGTTCAGTCCTCACTGATAAACTACAGGAATCTACAAAGAAAATAAAACACTTTGATAAATACAGTAACATGTACTCAATGGATGCTCAAACAACAAAAACAAGACTTTCACAATGAACTTCGCCAGAGAAATAAGTCTGTGCAAAGAGACAAAAAAACTGCAAAACAGTAAACAGATCTACAGAAGCAGACTGCCAGAATGAAGACTGAAAAATCCTTTTTTAATGGAAGAACTCAAAGCAGCTCTAACACCTTTGCAGGAAGAAATGCACTCCTTTTCTACAAAACTTAATGCTTTTGGAAGTAGTTTAGATCAAATATTATCTAGGCTACAGATAACGGAAGAGAAAACTGTAGAAAATAAAACCATGATAGAAGAAATCAGAAGAAGTACTAATGCCACAGATAAAACAGTGTCTGAACTACAACAAAAAATAATAGATCTAGAAGTAAGATTTAGAAGAAGCAATGTACTTATCAGGGGCATCCCTGAATCACACGAACAAGCTTCTTTGCATACTGCAATAACAGAAATCTTTGAAATACTCTTGGACAAAAATGCTGAAGTACAAAACTTTGTAATAGAGAGATTTCATAGAGCATTAAGAAAATCTCAAACTCTTAATGGCCCAAGGCAAGTATATGTGAGATTACTGAATGCAGCACATGCTAACATGGTTTTACAAGTTGGCAAAACTAAAAAACAAATAATTTGGAAAGGCAATAAAATAGCAGTTGCACAGGACTTACCCTTAGCTATCAAGCAACAGAGACAAATTATATCACCTTTCTGTGCATACTTAATAAAAAACAAAATAAAGTTTCAAATGAAGTATCCTGCTTCTCTACAATTCCAATACAAAGGATCTGCATACCAAGTAAAAAGTAGAGAAGAGGCAAACTCAGCTTTCTTAAAAGCATTTAATGAAATCCCTCCAAAATAGCCAGGGAAATGTAAGTAATATTTATACTGCTCTTATCAGCATTGAAAATGCATTTAAACTGTAAAATACTTTAATTCTGATTAAATATGGGTGTTGCTGGCATTTCTAAGCATTATTTTGAAGTTTTTGAAGATTCTTTACCTTTATATAGTAAGAAAAAGTCTCCATGGGCTTTATTTTCCACTGCAACATTCTAAAGCATTTTTTCCAGGAAGCTGAGTTACATCAGATGTCCCTTGCACTTTGACCTTTCATCGGACATGTTAATTATCTCATTCAGTGATGTCAGAGCCAATTCCAGTCTATGGCAGCCAAGAAGTCCCAAAAAGAAGCATGAACCATGTGAATGCATTAAGACACCCAATAGCTCGACCAGATTGCCATCCAGGAAGTAAATTGCAGTATTACAAGGCTGAAAATTGAGAGGCATCTATATTTTTGAAAAAGAACAATGTATGGCTCAAAAATCACACAGGTACTGCAAACTTCCTTAATTCACTAAATGTAAGTCTTTAAAGGCAGTTATTGAAGAAGATTATTTACGTAATTACTGGCAATCTACATGATGCAAAGGAAGAAAGCAAGTTTTAAACAAGAACTAAATAAGAAAGCTAAGGTTATAATGATCCCTCCAGAATAGGAAGGCTGATGAAGAAGATGCACTACAAGCTTGGACTTGGCTGTTATACTATTGTAAATAAAAATGACTTTTTGCTCATTCATCAGTTTTTTTTTTCTCTTTCATTGGACTAGTATTAGTCGGAATACTAGAGAAGGTCAAGTAACATTTTGTGTACTAGATGCATTTTAATATGAAGCATATTGTGGCGATATATCTTATGTTGATTTTCCATATGCTTATATAGGCGGAACATAATAAGGGTATTTATAACATATACTCATATCTGCATAACACAATATGTAGTAGCAGAGTCCGTTGTTCTAATAAAACAAGTTCTATTGCCTGAACTATATAGCACTCAACAGAAGGATTTGTGATAAAAGACTATATCTAGCCACATGGTTCCATCTATAAAGTTATATATAAATATATATATATATATATATATATATATATATATATATATATATATGGGTCTACTTCTATTCGCTGACAGCCCATTTCACTGAAACCCATTTCGTTGACAGCTCATTTCATTGACAAAAGTATTCAAGGCAAAAACCTGGGTTTTGCCCCCCTCCCCACTGTTGTGCGACTGTGGAGTTGTTATATATAGTTGGGGGTGTGTGGGGGGCACAGCCCCCCACATTGGGGGGGGGTGGGGGGCGCATCCCTCCACTTAGAATGTTTGTCAATTAAATGAGCTGTCAACGAAATGGGTTTCAGTGAAATATATATATATATATATATATATATATATATATATATATATATATACATACATATATATATATATATATATATACATGTATATACATATATATATATATATATATATATATATATATATATATATATTTTTTTTTTAAATGACATTAAAAGCCATAACTTACCCCTACTGCCTAATTGGGTTAATAATGTCAATATTTGTTATCTTATTTAAGTTGCTGGCTGGGTGGTGTTTATCCTAGCAGTGTTGTGATGTTTTTGGAATGCAAAATATTTACTGTAAAATAGTTAAAATTGTATATAGGGTTTGTTTTTTCAGTTCTAGAATGATGTATATGCTACTTGTTTACTGGATTAACCTTTCTTTTTCAGAGAGTAGTGGTAAGTCGTCAGGCACTAAGGAAATTCTGAAAGAGAGCTATGTCACCTTCTCCTATCATGCTATTATTTCTCAACACACAGTAACCTTTACTCAAAATGCTTTGACAAAGATCCCCCATAACGCACATAGTTAATTCAGGTGAAGGAATATCTAAAATAATACTCACACAAGATGATTAACGTAGCCTCATGGAATGTAAATGGCTTACAGGACATTAAGAAGAAAAAGCTAGTTATGCACCTCATATACAAGTCGAAGACAGATATAACTTTTGCAGAAAACTCATATGACTATGGAACAATGAGACAAGGGAACAGATAAAAACACTAAATGGATTCAGAAAATAATAGCAGCTGGGGACAGCACCTCATCAAGAGGAACAGCTATAATAATTAAGAAATCTTTTAAAGGGAACGTCATTAAACTTAGTTATGATATTAAAGGGAGATGATGCTATTTCACATGTTTGCTTCCAACATACAAAAAAAAACTGTATTACTTTGTAATGTTTATGGTCCTTGTAAGTATCAGCTTGATTTCTTAATAGAAATTTATAACTTACTAAATAAGCACCCAGATCACCTGATTATAATTGGTGGAGACTGGAATATAACAATTAATCCACTCAAAGATAGGTTGAATAAAAATTATACTCAAGCTCCCCAAGCCACAACATTTTTATCAGAACTAATTGAAGATTTCAACCTAACAGATCCCTTTGAACTTAACAATACAGACAGTCTAGGTACCAGATACACATATTTCTCCCCATACCATAAATTCTGGTCTAGAATTGACATATTTCTAATTTCTCAAAGCTTTGCTCATTATGAAGTACAGTATAACTCAGAACCTAGATAATTATCAGACCATTCAAAAATAAATTTAATAATAACACAAAATAAAACTGATTTTACTACTCACATTACATCAAACTGGACATTAAACTCAAACCTGCTAAAATTAAAGAAGTAGAACAAGAGATTATAAATTATCTTATGTATGTAAATGAAAACTTTGCAAACAGTGATATCCCTTTGGATATTCAATGGGCAGCCTTTAAAGTTGTGGCTAGGGGTACCCTCATCCAAAAAGGATCATATTACAAAAAACAAAGAAGGGAAAATATAAGTAAAATAGAAAGTAAGCTAAGACATTTTGAACTTGAACTACAAAGAAATTACACTCCTACTATTGAGAAACAAATAGCAAGTCTACAGAAAAAGTTAAATGAGATTCTAATGCAACAATATACATTTATAGAACTTAGAATACTACACAAATATGTGGAGTGGGCTCAAAGCCCCTCCAAAATGTTAGCAAGACTTATCAACGTAAGGAACTCCACTTGTAAAATACAAGAAATAAAATATAAAGACAATATTTATAACTCTGATATTGAAATAATAGGGGTTTTCGAAGAAATATTTCAAACCATTTACGGTCCACAAGATCATATTAATGACAACCTATTCCAAACCTTTGTGAATAACTTAGAATTCCCTCAGATTATTGAATCCCAATCTAATAATCTCAAAAGCCCATTAACAGAACAGGAAGTAAGTAAGGCTATTGATAAATTAAAACCTGGGAAAACTCCTGGTCCTGATGGGTATGTAGCAGAATTTTATAAACATTTTAAGCAACAAATAATGCCAATACTTCTAAAATTATACAACTATATAATAAAAGTTGGGATATCAGACCTTTATCTGAACAACTCCAAAACCATACTTACCCCAAAACCGAATACAGATCCTACAAATCCGAACAACTATAGACCTATAGCTCTGATAAATTTGGATATCAAGATTTTTTCAACAATTTTAGCACAAAGAATACAGAACGTAGCCCCAGTCATAATAGCACCTGAACAGCTAGGCTTTATGAGTCAGAAACAAGTAAAGAACAACACATTATCCAGTGATGCCCTAACCCACTAATGTGCCAAGGACAAATCCCCTAAATACACATTATCAGTAGATGCAACAAAAGCTTTTGACAGAGTCAATCAAAAATTCCTTCTCTTAGTACATTATCAATTTGGACTCCCTAATGAATACATAAAAATGATTAAAACATTATATACTAAAGCAACTACAACTCTTTATATTAATAAGAAAACTTCTAACCCAATACAAATAATAAATGGAACCAGACAGGGATGCCCACTCTCACCAAACCTGTTTAATTTTTATATAGAAGCATTACTACTGCAAATTACCCAGGGAACATACCATCATCTTATTTTTGTATATCAAAAACTCAAGTAAAATACACAGCTTTTGCAGATGATCTCAATATTTACTTTCAATATCCTAGTACTGATTTAAATAAAATCCTATCGTCTATAGATAAGTTTTCTATGGTATCCAACTATGAAATTTAATCCCAAGAAGTCAATCATTTATCCAATTAACCCACTGGGAGAAAAGGAATTTTACTTTCTAGAGACTCATGTTAAAGTGCAATATACCTTGAAGTATTTAGGTATAAATTTTAGCCATACACAATCTGATATGTTCAATAATAATATAGGTAAAACATGGTCAAATATAGTTGGTAACATAAGTATGTGTGAAAAGCTTAAATTATCTACCTTATCAAAAGCTTCAGTTATAAAAATGAACATATTGCCTAAGATTTTATACCATCTGAATGCCATTTTCATGAAAATTCCAGTTACCTTCTTCAACAAGATAAAAGTTGAACTGGCAAAGTTCATATGGTACCCAAAAAGTACTAGAACTAGCTTAAATAAGCTAATACCCACAAAAGAAAAAGGAGGCCTAGGCCTTCCTGATTTTCAATTGTACTATGAAATTATTAATGCAAGTCACATCATGCATATAGTCAATCATGACCCAATAGGAAATGAATGGTACCTATTATGGATTAAATTATTTCACCAGGATATTATAAGTTAATCCAAAAACTATTCCCTTCTTAAAACAAGAAACTCTTAAGACAATAAACATTCACCCAATCTTAATAAACAACTGTGAAATTTTCAAGCAGCTACTGATATCAATAAATTTAAAAGACACAATTACACTTTTGCAACCAATATATAACAACCCAGATATAAAACTAGCAAACACTATAGTAAATCTAGATAAATACCCTTTAATAAAAAATTATACAGTATGGGATTTTTACCAATTAAAAAAACCTTCCAATGGAAAATATCATGAAACTACTTAAAGCTAGCAATAACTATAACCTGATAATTAAACAAATCTTATACCTAGTAGGTACTATAACCAAAGATATCAATGTAGTTGAGCAAGATATCAAGTTAGCACAAGTTCTAAACCTTCTCTTAAGTAAAAAGAAAATGATATAAAATACATATAAATTAATAGCAAATATTAAATATCAAAGTACTATTCTTTTTTCAAAGTTTTGGGAAAGAAAGGAAAACACCATAACAGGCAATCTATAAGAATTTGCTATTAGAAATACTATGAAACTGACACCATACAAAAAGTTAATATACGCACAGATCATAATCTTCAACAATGCCTATCATACACCTGTCCACCTTAACAAATTCAACCCATCCAAATCACCCTATTGCTCCTTCTGTCCTAACAAAGAGGCAGATATCCTCCAAATCTTTTGGAGCTGCAGAAGATTTTATAAACTATCATGCTCACTTAGATTCCTTTTAGAGAAATCAGGGTATTCAAAATTCATGTTGTCATGGGAAACAGCTATACTGCATATATTCAAATGCAATAATAATAATTTCTCTAAACACATTATGATAACATTATGCACCCTATTAAAAGCTTACATAGCAAAAGACTGGATAGCCAGATCAAGACTAACCTGGTCAGAATACAAAAGCATGGCGAAAAAACATATATTGGCCAAGAAGCTTTATACAAAATGTCAGAAGAACCAAACCTACTATCAAAGGTACTGCAAAGCATTAATTGATATTCTGTCATAAAAAGTATGTTAAATACTAATTATATAAGGATAGTAAACACATCACTTTATTGAGATTAGTAACCACAATAATTAAGGTGACATATTTGTATATATGTATATAAGGTTTAGTAGAGTAGATTGTTACCATTATATAGGTTAATGTTTTACCCCTAATATTGCTCATAGCTGTAAAATAATGTACAATAGAACTGCTATATGATAAAAGCTCTTGGACTACCTTATAATATAACCATATCTTCATAGTAACACAAATGGTAATTATACTTAATTTGAATGTTAATGAGTAAAGTGGGCAATAACTATTATTACATGCTTATGGTATGCACTCTGTAATGTCAGCTGTACCACATGTATATGTCTTGTTATATTTTTCTGCATATTTTGTGAACAAATATTTAATAAAAAGAAATTTGATAAAAAGAAAGAAATATTACACTGTGAAAGCCAATGTGTATATTACACTGTGAAAGCCAAGGTGTAGATATTCTGAAGTTGAAATGTTTGTTGCACTGTTTATGTAGAATTCTCACACAACTACTAATATGTTACCTAGAACCGTTGCCCAATAATGGAAAAGTACCAACTAAATGTCAATTTGTATATATGAATAAATGTTGATTTCTGTACATGAATAGATGTTGATTTTTGTACATGAATAAATGTTGATTTGTGTACATGAATAAATGTTGATTTTTGTACATAAATAAATGAATAAATGTAGATTGTTGTACAGGGGGGTAAATAAGGCATCCCCTGATAATAAGGCCTAATGTGTGTTTTGGCAGGGGGAAAGTATAAGACCCGGTCTTATTTTCAGGGAAATATGGTAGTAATTGTAGATGAATGCATTTTTCTAAAATTTTAGAGATGGGGTGAAAATGGCAATTGGCCAGAAATTAGAGATATTGGTATGGTTTCCCCCTTTGTGAAGGGGGATAATAAAGGCTTTTTTCCATAGTAATGGTACGTAAGATTCTTGAATTGAATGGTTTATTAGGATGTAGATGGGGAAGGCTATGCCACTGGCAGCTAGCTTAAGGAAGTTAGACGGAAGGTCATCTGGGGCATTTGAACATGATTTCAATTTATGTAGGAGATTTTTTTATGGTAGAGATAGGAATAGGTTTGAGAATAAAGGGGGGAGTTGAATAGTTTTGGTCCTAAAGGAAGGTGTGTTAAGGGAGGTAGGTGAATTCAGGGTAGGTATATTATTTGTGAAAGATTTATTTTATTTATTTTACATTGGTTAACTGGGAAGCCCACTGGACACAGGTCTTTTTTCAGTGAAGGCCCAGGGAGAAAAGCTCCAGAAATTAGCAAATAAACAAAGACAGGTAATATCAAGAATAAACCTTAACATTTCTAAAAAATAGCAGTCAACAATTCAGTTAGACATAGATCAAATAACATATAAGATAGAAAATACCGACATAATAATACAATTAGTTTGATAGAGAAGTTGTTACATCATTACTAGAGTCACAAGAGTTAGAAGATGACCACATGATTAGTTATGTCTCCTATCTAATAAAAGAATCAACACAAGATTAAGACTAAGTTAGAACCTACATAAAGATTATTAAGACTAAGCTAGAAACAATTATACATTTTTATTATGTCTTATGTATACAATGATTAAGACTAAGCTAGAAACAACTATACATATTTACTATATCTTATGTATACAATACCATCCAAGAGCCTAGAGCTATTAACAATACTTGAGGTGCAAGAAGTCAGGAAAGAGAAGGAGTGTTATAATGTGAAGGGACTTCTAACCTGGCGTGGTACAAGAGCATAGCCAGGTTTTACTGATATGGGCTTTTAGTGATTGTTTAAACTGTGTGAAGGAAGGGGTGGTAGTTATATCACTAGGTAGAGCATTCCAAATTTTTGACACATAATTAGAGAAGAGGGTGTCCCCTGCTGTATTATTAGATTTAGTTACTTTGAGAAGAAATCTGATACTGGAGCGAAGAGTCCTATTATTAGTGTGCGGGTGATGTAAGTTTTGTAGTGCAGGGGTTTTATCTGGTTGCTCTAGAATTTTATGGGTCAGAGAAAGTTGATTGTAGTGTAAGAATTGGGGGAGTTCCAACCAGTTGAGCTGTGTTAAGAATGAGCAGTGGTGAGTTGTAAATGGGGAGTTTGAGACAAATCTAGCTATTTTGTTATAGTAGGATTCAAGCTTTGCTAAGTCTGCTTTTCTAAGGTTGGTAAAAATTGTTGAGGCATAGACAAGGGTAGAGATAAGGTGAGTGTGGTGTATGGCTGCTTTTGTTTGTCTGGAGAGGAATTGTCTATTTCTATAGAGGGTGCCTCGTTTTGTTGTGGATTTTCTTGATGGTCTGGGAGATATGGATAGCAAATCTCAGATTGTTATCAATTGCTATGCCAAGGAGTTCGGTGTGTTCAGTGGGAGAGCTAGAAGTTTTGTTGCTGTAAGTAATGTTAAAGGTAGTAGCTAATGAGGTGGACCTAGTTGGTTTAAAAAGAAGCAACTTGGTTTTAGCAGGGTTAAGTATGAGCCAGATGTTGGAAAGTCATGCTTCTATAGAGAGGAAAGATTTTTGTGTTAATGTATGGAGTTGCTGTGGTGAGGAAGCTGCGAAGCTGCACAAATTAAAATAGAATCATCTGCATATTGTATGACAGATGCATTGGGGGTAGAGGTGTAGAGCTTATTGATACAGGGAATGACTAGTAGTGGGCCTAATAGGGAACCCTGTGGCACACTAAGAGTGACTGGAAGAAGGGCTGAGAGTTCCTGCTGGCACAGTACTACTTGTTGGTGGTAGGGTTACCACCTGTCCCACTATGAGAGGGACAGTCCCTCTTTGGGCAGTTGTGTCCTGCAAAACAATTGTAAAAATGGCAAATGTCCTGAGATTTTAGGACAAAATTATTTCCTATATTTTATGTAATAGTTGCATAAAATAGTTATTCTGTATCCTATATCTGAAACACCTAAATGTTATAAGAAACAGAATAAGCAACTAAAATTCTACAAGAATAAGCTTTTATTTAGGCAAAAAATTGAAGTACTGTCCTTTGTACTGGTCGTGGGTATGTTTCAGCCTGCAAAATCTGACATTTGTACCAAAAATGTCCCACTTTGGGCATTTTAAAAGGTGGCAGCCCTACCCTTGGCAGCCAGCTAGATAGCTTTGGGGCCAGGCTATGGAAAATTTAGTTAGTCCTAATTCAGATAGCTCTTTGATAAGTATGTCATGTCTGACCATGTCAAAGGCCTTAGAGAAGTCAAGAAAGGTAGCAGATACAAATTTGCCATTCTGTTATGTGTATTAAATATATTGGTGAAAGAATGAAGGGCAGTGGTGGTACTATAGAAGAGGTGAAAGCCAGGCTGAGTGGTTGACATGAGTTTATATGAATGTAGGTAGTCTATCATTTGGAAATGTATGCACTTTTCAAGGATTTTTGCTAAAGGGGATAGTATTGCTATTGGTCTTTAGTTGGTGAGTTCTGTAGAGTTACCTCCTTTATGAAGTGGGATTATATGAGATAGTTTCCAAATTTCAGGAACCATGGATTCTGAAAGGGGCCTATTAATGAGAATGGCTATAGGGTAGGCCACTGCATTGGCAGCACTTTTTAGAAATTCTACTGGTACTTTGTCTGAGGCCAGAGTAGTGGCTTTGAGCTTTTTGAGATACTCTTTTTATCCTAACTATAGAGACAGGCTGGAATTGGAATGAGCTATTGTTGAGTAAGTTGTGCAGAATTCAAAGGGGGGAGGGGATATTTTGATTGTTCTGTTGGTTGGCTAGGGTTAAAATTGTCTCAGTAAAGAATTTGTTAAATTGAGTTGCAGTGTTTTCAGTGTTATTATGGTGGGGAGGGAGTACCACTTTTGCCTGGAAGCAGTAATTTGTTGATGGCTGCTCAGACCTTTTGAGGGTGATGTTGATGCTTAATTTGAGGGCTGGAGAAGTAATTAATCTTGTTGAGTTTTACTAGCTTTGTGACTTTATTCCTAAGCTCTTGATATTTTTGTTTTGCAGATTTAGACATGGCAATATGCCTATGGTCCCATGCTTTGTCTCTCTCTGGGTTTGAGAAGGTACTTAGTATCTTTGGTAAGCCATGGATTGGGATTAGCTCTGATTCTTACAGCTCTGGAAGGGGCATGTAGGTTTAATATGCTTAGAAAGGTGTTATTAAAATAAGTGACTGCCTCATTTAAATTAAGATATTTCAGAGGTGCCCAGTGTTTTAGGTCTACTAGAAAATTGCTGGGGTTAAAGTTCTTTTTGCTTCTAATGCTTTGGTAGACAGTGCCTTTGGTATATTGTATATGTTGTCTGAGTAGGAAGGTTGGCAGATGGTCACTTAGTCCATCGGGGAGGTATCCTGCAAGAGAGGGGTGGACTGGTCTATTAATTAGAATCCAGTCTAGAACTGATTCCCTGTTAATTACCATGTCAATTCTTGTAGGTGTTTAGATAGTTTGGGTAAAACCGTGGAGGTCAAGGTGTTTTCTTGGGGTGGGAAAGTTACAGGTTAGCCAATCAATATTAAAATCATCAAAAATGATGGTTTCATTTTGGAGTGACATACAGGACCAATGGAGCAGGTTTTCCAGAGTGGTTATATTGTTACTGGGAGGCATGTAGCATCCAATTATGTTTATTAGTTTTTATGGAGTTGAGCTTCAGATGAGTGGAAATTATTTTTGCATTATCTATGGTAGGATGCTGTATGCTTAATGCCTGCACCATACGGGGATTCTTGAATAGAATAGCAATGCCTCCACCTTTTTTGTGTATTCTATCTTTCCTTAGGATGCTGTATCCTGGAGGAATAATTTCATTGTCAGTGATGTGAGGCTTTAGCCATGTCTCAGTTATGAACACTATGTCTGAGTTGTATAGAGAGAGAGGAAAGTAGATTGTGAATTTAGTTGGAGCATACTTCGACAGCTAATGTTAGAAAAAGTAGGTCAGTTACTTTTCTAGGGAGTTGATTTAAGCTATTGGGTAGGTTGAGAAGTTGAGGGATGGGGAGGTTTGAAGGAGCAGATGGTCCAGTGTTAGGATGTATATTCCCACAATGAGATAATTTAGCGGCAGTGTGGAAAATAGATTGAAGGAGTTTTGAGATTTGTGTATTATATTTTATGGAGAGTTTGGGATAGTTTGGGTGAGGTAGTGTTTTAAAGTTATAATAGTCAGTGGGTGATAGGGTGAGGATAGAGGAAGAGATTGGGAAGTAATTGTAACTGTTGTTACAGTGAAAGTCAGTGGTAGTTGCCTGATGAGAAGTTACATGTAAGTGGGTATAGTAAGAGGTGTGAATGGGAATAATTGCAAGTATAAATAGAGAAGCAATGTGTAGAAATAACATATTGCTGTGAGTTGTGTGAGTTGTAGATGGTGACAAGAGGTAATAATATCAGATGTTTTAGTTAGTGTGGTAGTGGTAGTGAAGGTAGCAGATGGGTTTTTTCAGTGGGAGAGGAGGTTGAGGAGAGTAGTCAGCTGATGAGAGTGAGTGTATGTGATTGGATAATGAGGTGGTAGGTGTGGCTAGGTGTAAGTTAAATCTGGGGATAGTGAGGGTGAGTGGGAATTGGCAGTAGGGTAGGGAAGCAAAGTGAGCCCGAACATAGCAAGGGCGAGCAGAGCGGGGTTACATTGGCAGGATGAACACAGCAGGATCCCCAAAAATAATCAGTGGAGAAAGGTAAGTACAGGGTGCTAAGAGAGGAGACTGATAAGCTTTTATGAATGCGTGGGTAAGGGCAGGGTAGGAAGAGAGTGCTTAGAGGATGTAGTAGATATTACAGGGATTGTAAGAGAGGAGAATGGAAAAACACAGGACAGTTAATAAATAAAGAAAGTGGGGTGTCAGGCAGGTTCTAGTTGGTTAATGACTATGGCTCATTCCTTAGAGAGAGGCAGTGTGAATATGGCTATTAGACAGGATATAACAGAGTTATTGTTACACTGACTGAAGTTAAAATGCAGAGAGACCTGAGGCTGTCATTTGAAGTGGTTAATTGGTGTCTCTGAGGGAGCTAGCAGAAAACTGTATTGCAGGCTGCTGGGCTGGGTAATAGCAGGCTAAAGTCCAGGTATCAGTAGTACCACAGCTAGGTAATGCCCTGTAAGGGAGAAATTGAGGGTTATGCAAGGTAATAGCTAACTTAAATTACATGTGGGATAGAGGGGGCTATAGCAGAGGGTGGTTGGAATGTTAAGTTCAAGGTGTAGGCAACAGAGAATATCTAGGACAAGAAAATACAGATATTACAGGGTAACGACCAAAGGAGGAGATACTGAGAAGTACAAACAGCTGTTAAACATATGCTAACTAATGTAACAGTTTGCAATTAGAACAGTTTTCAGCTCTACAGTCAACAATGAGTTTAGCTATTGAGTCTATGAACAAGGAGTTACATTGAGTAGCTAAGGAGAGATCAGAGGTGTTTGGATCTGGGTACGGGTTTTCTTTTTTACCAGGGTGGAGGAGGATAGAGATACTATTCTACAACTTTTTAGGGTTAGTTTTATGGTTATTCTGAAGTAAGGAGTAGTAGGATTTTTGGTCAGAGGCTATGTGTATTTTGACTTTGTTATGAAGTTGCTTATAGTCAGTCAGGGAAGAAGACGTTTTGAGGTCTGTAGTCTCTTTGGTTATCCAAAGGTCAGTATTGTATTTTAACTCTTTTAGTTCTAAGGGGAGCAAAGCTATTTAACAGGTTAATGATAGTAGTATTAAAATAAGTAACAGTATTATCCAGGGGGAGGGATTTTAGAGGGGGTCCAGTTAATGTGTTTTAGAGAGTCACAGAACATTTGAGGATTGAAATTTGTAAGAGTCAAGTGGAAATATAATTCTGAGATAGATGTAGTGAGGTCAGTGAACAACAAGTGAAGGCAGGGAGATGATCACTAAGAGAGTCAGGAAGGGTACACCTATCGGAGATAGTATGGGGGTGAGAAACTTGTATCTAGTCCACAGTGCTACTGGAGGAGCTGTCTTTAGAGGGTCTAGTAGGTGAATTGATTAGCTCCGTGAAGTTATATAGGTTTAAATTCTGTGAGGTACTGGGAAACTGAATGGTGGCCTAATTAATATTAACATCACCTAGATTTATAATGCCATTGCTTATGTTGGATGAGAACCAGAAGAGGATTTCCTCAAGAATAGGGATATTATCACTGGGTGGAATGTAAAGAGCAACAATACATATGTTTTTGTGTTTATTTATATTTAGGAGGCCCAGGGTTAGCGCAGCAGTGCAGAATTGGGGTATGGGCTTGGTATAGGGAGTTGCAGATAGGAGGAAGAAGGCAGGGGAGCTACTTCACCACCATTCTTATGGGTTCTGTCATTTCTTATGATGTTTTACTTGTTAGGAGTAATTTCAGCATTGTTTATATTTGGTTTTAGCTATGTTTTTGTGATAGAGAGGGTGTCGGGTGGTTGTGGAGTTGCCAGGTATCGAAGTTGGGTATTTCGTTACATAAACTCTGGGTGTTTAATGTTGCAAAAATAAGTGATTTATGTTTGGAGAGGGGAGGTGATAAGGGTGAGTTGGTAGGTTGATTGGCTGAGGGTCCAGGGTTGGGATGAATGTCACCAGAGAGGAGAATGGAGATAAGTTGAAGAATGTGGGGGGAAATTAATTTAGAGTGCTTAGCATTTGATTTGGGATCAAGGTGGAAGTTAAGGTTGGGTGTGACTTAAAAGGGGGCTCAATTTCTGTTATGAAGAATGAGGTTTTTTGGAAAGAGAAAAATAGCATTGTGACAGTAGAGGTAGGGAGAGAGAAAATTTGCAGGGGGTGACTCTTGTTGATGTTATGAAGAGGTAGTGTAAAAAGGGTGGAGTGAGATATATCAGGGAGACTAGTGAGCTGATGAAGGCAGCAGAGGAGGAGAGGAAGTAGTATTAAAGGTAAAATGATTGTAGGTTTGAGTGGCATACTGGTGTAGAAGATATTTTTAAGGTTTAGGGGAGGTAGAACGTATTGTTTGGGAGATAAATGGTATAGTTTGTGATGATAGGAATAGTGAGAAGAGAATATGTGGAATGGGGGATGGAAGGGAGGGGGAGGGGTTATTTGTATAGGGTGGGAACAGGAGAAAGAGATGTAGGAGTGGGTGGTGTGAAGTGTGAATAAGGGAGAAAACTGATTAGGTGATTTATAGTGGGAGTAGTCTTGGGTTATAAAGGTAGAGGTCCTGGGGGTGGGTGGAAATTGGGGGCAGGGTAGGGGGAATGGAGTGAGCCTGTAGGGTAAACAGAGCAGATTGAGCCGAGGAGGAGTGAAAGTCCCAATAAGAAATAAAACAATCAGTGACTCGGACTCTTTCAATGCCATGGAGCTACAGTCAAACTGATTAGGTAAGTGAAATCACTAGTTGTAAAAGTTACCTGATACACTAGGTTTAAAAAAACACTGGGACATAGACAAATAAAGAGAAAATTATACTGGTAAGAAAAAGTAACAGCAAGGGATGCTATTTGATAGGGCAAAATGTATGGGGTAGGGTTATATGCTGTGAATATATGCTGCAAGAAGCAGGCAAGGGAGAAAATATAAAATGGGGAGGAAGGGATGGATAAGGACTGCAGTAGGTTGCTAACGTATGCTCTGCAGGTACATAGCACATCTATACACAATAACTAATAAGCATGAATTATATATAATATAGACCCACATACACGCTGACAATGTTTGGAGGGGAAACAGGCTGTAAACTACGTTGAAGATGTCTATGGTTTAGAGAGTCCCAGGATGTCTTCCTTAGGAGGGAGGTATATCTGGTTATTTTGAAGTAGAGCAGGGAAGCACCTGAAGAAGAGAGATGTAGGTTAGAGCAAGCTGTAAAGTGATAGAGAGATTATTTAGTGTTCAAGGGACATAATGACCAGGAGAACATCTAGTAGAAAGATAAGGCAGATAAAAATAAGGGGAAAAATAGAGCATTAGTTGGTTGCACAAGAGCATACTAATGGAAGTGAAGGCAGTAGAAATAATAAGTAAGAATAGAGAGAGAGATAGGTAAGGGAAAAGAGATACCACTTTATGAACTATTTATGAGTATACCCTTTGACAGAGAGAAAATAGAAATATACAGACCAAAAAAGTAAAATTATTATTAAATGAAAGGATATAACTATTTATGTCTATAGTATAACAAAGAATTTTCCCTAAATGTATTAAACTAATGGAAGCATGAGACAGGCGCACTACTATGGTCATAAAAACAAAGTGCATGTGCAAACATTACTTGAGAGTCAACATCATTACAGGCAGACATTAGCAAACTTAATCACGTACAATAAGAGACAATGGAAGTTGGTGACCACATCTTTATATACTCCTTTTTATTTTGCCTTCTGCATATACAAAAGCAACATATCGGTTAAATGGATAAATTGCAAATTATGAAAATGAAGCAAAAGATCAGTATAATTTTCTACACAAGTAATGAGGGAAGCAAACTCTGAAGTCATAATGCTAGACAATTTCACACCAACTAGAATAGCAGATTTATTTTTATTACCACAGTCAGTGTGGACTTAATGTATTGCGATGATCCCATTAGGCTGATTCATGTGGCACTACTTCAAGATCTAATTTCCTGTTCTTGTTGCCATCCTCTTTCTTTGACTGTTTCTTTTATTTGCTTTTGCCTTCATGTCTGCTGCCCATTAGACCCTTCCTACTATTCTTGTTCTTGATCATTCAATAATCGGTCAGTGGCCTGTGTAGATGTAAATCTGAATGAATAGGCCATCATCCAAGATGCCATTAAAGTTTCTTGTGTTACTCTAACACATCATATGATGTACACAAGAGGGTATTTCTACTTTTGGCCCCGAAGCAACACCCCATGTGGCTGACATAGGCATGCATGTCAAAGATGGCCTACTATGCTTTCTGCTTTCCCCATGAGTAAGTGAACTCCCACCTAAACACTAATAAGGTCTATCACTTTCAGGTTGGTAAATGAAGCCCACATCCTTGGATAAAGGCTATGACTTTCCCACCAGCAAGTCTCCCTTTTCATGTGATAAAGTAGCCAACTGACCCAACATTCCTGCTCTAAGGATAGGAGGCTCATTTGATCATCCCTTTCTCTATTCCTCTTGCTCCCAAGCTAGTTGAGGTCAACTTATCTGGGTCATAGTGTTTTATCCTTCAACACCACAGAGGCCTGTCTTTGACTACTCATTGGTAGCAGAAATAAACTCTTGGAATCAGTCACTTCATTTCTGGCAACTGATTAGTTTAGATGTAACATTATTTCATAAATCTCACTTAGGTTTACATATCTGTTTTGATTTGACACTATATTGTTTATCTCTCAGCAGTCAAGATTTTCACAAAATGTCCAGATTTTTGCCTGATATATTTAGTCTGTTCCTATGAAAATTTTTGGTTTTCTGGTAAATCAGTGAGAAATGAAGTCACAAAACAATGACATACATTTAAGAAAATGTATGCTAACACAAATCCTGTTACTCTAGCAACTTTCTAAGTTTATATGAATGATATTTAAAATTTTTCACTACTTTTTGGCATTTGTTCCCCATTATTTTAGGCCATGTCCAGATTTCTTGTGCTAGGTTAGGGATCTATGCTGTGTTGTCCATCTTGGGGGAGGGGACTGCGTGGGCTCACTGTAATAGCAGCATTAAGGCCCTGGTGAGCTCTGCACTGCAAACAGAATGCTACTTGATTGTGACATTCTGCATGTATGGAGGCAGGAATGTACCTTCCTGAGGCAACCATTGTGAAGCTAACAGGTCTGTTGCTTAGTGGTGGGGGTCAAGACACACACCACAGCAGCAGTACATTGCTGTACCATTGTTCTTGATCTCCTCACTGGCCCAGGACATGGGTTAGGTTGAGGCATTAGAGAAGGGTGCTAAAGAGGGTCTGCTTTGGCCTGGTGAATGTGGAGAGGAGATAGTGGTAGTTGACACTCATCGGGGGTAGGGAGGGGAGAAAATAATTACATATTTACATGTACAGTGAATAATTTTTAAATAGACTGCTATAAATATGTTATTTTACTTTTGAATATATTACAACATTTGGCTGTTTGCATGGTTGTTGCTGAACACTATTAAATGTCACAAACATGTCAGATAAGAAAAGAACTTGCAAAGGTATTATTATCCAAATAAGACTATAAAGTAGGAATATAGTTTGAAGTAAAAAAAAAAGGAGTTCAGAGCAATTATTTGCCAATAAATTACATTTGATAAGGCTGGGGTTAGTAGTTATCAGTGCCTGCATATATAAAATACATGCCTATGAGCAAGTCAGTTGTCTAGCTAGTTTTTTTCCTAATTTACAGAATAAAATTAACAGTTTCCAAGTCAGAGTTGGAAAGACAGTATGGCTAGCACATCACAATCACACAGAAGGAAATATTTTGGCTAATCCCATCTGTGGTGTGATTTATGATAGAAGTAGCAAGCTCAAATTTTAAGTATAGACCATAATCAGATTAGGTCATCTTTTACCTATTGGCTGCCTCTATCGACAGTAAGCTTTGGAAATATTTTATGTACAGTGAGGTATCATTGTGAGTTTCCTTCTTGTAAAACATACTTTGTAAATTGAACACACTTACAGATATTAGTATTTAGAGAACACAAAATGTCATTAAGGTTGTTGAAGGTATCTACAATCTGGTCTTTCAGCATTCCTTAAACCATTTGGGGACTTAGAGTAAGAATTTGGTGGCACACTTTACATGAGAGAAACATCAGCCTATCCCCTATTACTGCAAGAAGTAATGGAATTCATTCTAAACACGTAATTCAAGAGTGGAGACTTGTTATAATTTAAACATTAACACAGCCACTATAGGTGTTCATGGATGGCAAAGAAAACAAGAGAATAGTTTTCATAAATTAAACCAAGCACTAAATGATGGCACTGTGAAATAAGTCAAGGAGGTCTTAATATTTGACTTATAAAATGAATGATTTCAGAATGAAACCAATTGATCCAGAAGACCTATGTTAGATTTATGTTTCCAGTATATTTTGCAGGTCGCAAGTCATAATAACCTGGGCAAATATCAGTGGTGCAGAATTGTCACAATTATGTATTTGTATACACTGCGCATGAAAATGTTGGACAATTTTTTCAGCACTTAAACAACAGTGGGCTAAGTGCCATTATTGCATTAAACTAATCCACTAATATTGCAGTTCTCTTTGTTGGAAGAATAAGAATCAGAAATTTAAGACCCCCCTCCCATTTTTTTATAGAAAATGAAAATACCTAGAATTAGGGGGTTATATCACATAAAGCTGAATCTGTAATGAAGTACAGACCAAAATATAAATAATGTCCAAAAACACAAAGCAGCAGTAGGCAACCACCAGCTTGACAGAAATCCAGTCTAACTTCTTTTTTATAAAAAACAAATAAAATGTTTTTTTTTATAAAAAAGAAGTTAGACTGGATTTCTGTCAAGCTGGTAGTTGCCTACTGCTGCTTTGTGTTTTTGGACATTATTTACATTGGCTTTGTGAAAGCGCAGAGGCATTTACTCTGTCGAGCATGGTTATATACGTTATAGTTACAGAACAAAATATGCTTATACCCAAGAAGCAATATATCCACAAAAATCCAGTAGCTCAGGATAAAACCTCTACCCAACACAAAAATAAATCCAACGAGTACAAGAAGTAGAGCAGAACCACATGATGGCGCCAGGTTAAATTAACTAACTTTAGTTAAAGTTAATTATAATTAAAGTTAGTTATTTTAACCTGGCGTCATCGCATTGTTCTACTCTGCTTCTTTTACTCATATGTTTATACCCCACTGAGCAGTCATGTACTGGGTGTAACAGCATGTTATATTAAGCATCCAGTAGGACAAAAATTGTTACCTTCTGCAAGAAATTCTGTTCTAGCTATCTTCCCAATTGGCATGTATATATATATATATATATATATATATATATATATATATATATATATATATATATATATATATGGGTCTACCTGACACAGATTTGCTAAAACACTGACAAAGAAATCACCGACACCACAAAACCGAAAGTTCAGAAACACGAAACGTCACATACCCGACAAATCAAAATCCCAACACTCAACAAACAAAACAAATCCCCTGTCCAAAAAGCACACACACAACACAAGCACACCAAAAACCTTAAAAACCTACACTGAACCTTACATACACAACTATCTATGCACTAACCTTAACCCAAACCCTAAGCCTAAGGTCCGTTACTATCGCACACTCACCTACCCCGCACCCTAACCCTAACTCACTTAATCCGCCCCTATCCCTAACATCTGTCACTATTGCACAATCACCTGACCCGCGCCCTAACCCTAACTCACTTAACCCACCCCTAACCCTACAGACCATTGCTATCGCACACTTACCTTACCCACACCCTGACCTTAACGGCCAACCCTATTGCACAGTTACCTTTACATGTCGATGTTCTCAGCATCGGGATTCTCAACTGTCGGTCTTCTCCATTGTCGATCTTCTGGTGTCGGTGTTCTCGTCTTCAGCGTTTCGAGATTTCGGCATTTTTAGGTAGACCTATATATATATATATGGATCCCCTTCACTACACCGACACGCCACAAAGCCGACACCCAAAACACCGACACCAAAAGACCGACAACACACAATACCGACAACGCACAAAACCGAACACCATAACACCTACACCCAAAACACCGACACACAAAACGTAATCTACACATTACACACAACTATACATGCACTAACCTTAACCCAAACCCTAACCCTAAGGTCCGACACAACCGCACACTTACCCTACCGCCCTAACCCTAACTCACTTAACCCACCCCTAAACCTACAGTCCGTCACTATCGCACACATACCCTACCTGCACCCTAACCCTAACTCACTTAACCCACCCTTAAACATATAGTCCCTCACTATCGCACACTTACCCTACCCGCACCCTAACCCTAACTCACTTAACCCGCCCCAAAAACTACAGTCCCTCACTATCGCACACTTACCTGTCCGCTCCCTAACACTAAATCCCTCACTCTATCGCACACTTACAGAGTCGCGCTCACACCTTGCCCATGTCGGTGTTTCGTCCGTCGGGATCTCACCTTGTCGATCATCTGAGTCGTCGGTCTTCTCGTCTCCTTCTGTAGAGTGTCGGTCTTCTAGCATGTCGGTGTACTAAAGGGGATCCATATATATATATATATATATATATATATATATATATATATATATATATATATATATATATATATTCGAAACAAAGCACTGTTACTGCAAACTGGATTCAAAGTATTTCCTTTATTGTAAAATCCTTAAAAACAGATGATTGAGCACTTTCTTCCCTCTCAAGCAGGGATTTCATCAGAATCTAACTTTTTTCCCTCCAAAATTTCCCCTTAAATAGTGAATTACATCACTAAATCATTAAAACCTGGTGACGCATCTTATTAACATATAAAATTCATAAATATGCATTCAAAATATATTCATTCAAAATATATTCAAAGTGTAAAGTCCTAAGAAATAATATAACTATAAAAAAAGATAAATATATCTTAGACATTTTATATGAATGTATGTGTACATATTTTTGTGTAACATTATTTCATTAACTCCACTTTTTTGTATAACAAGGGCTTAATAGAAATAACTTCATTCAGCTCAGGGACTTGAATTGCTTATAACATAATTTGCCATCTTAGCTCCCTCTCTTCTATGTAACTTCTATAATTACCCCCTCTGGGGTTCTTTAAAACCTTCTCTAAGATGGCAAATTCAAAACCTAAAAAAACAGAGCAGTTTGTGGAATGTTTACATAAAGCATTGTTTAGATTTTTATTAAGTATTTGGTAAGTGTGCACATAAATCCTGTCCTTTAAATGCCTTTATGTCTTACCGACATAAAAACTAGGGCAGGTTGTACACAGCGCCAAATAAATCACACCTATAGTTTGACAATTACCTTTTTCAAACTTTATTTCTGTCCTTATAATGTTGTCTAGTGTAATACTCTCCCACTAAAAACATTAATGACTACGTTAATTTTGTAAGGGACGAATGGAGAAAGAAATGCAAACCCCTTTTAGGGAACCCACACAATATGGGTGAAGAAACAAACAAAGGACCTGAAGACAATAAGGATTTTGAAAAATCTATGGTCATTCCTTTTGGAAATAAAACATATGAGGTGGAGAAAATTATGAATGACAATTGGGTTATGTTGAGAAATAATTTGAAGCTATGGACTGTAGTGGGTAATAAACCAAATTTTGTTTACAAAGTTGGACCCAATTTGAAAAATGTTTTGAAAGTGAATTTAAGAATAAAAATAAGAACAAGTATGGCACTTCAAAATGTGGGCGTTGCTCCCAGTGCCAATATATTTACACCAGGGAGAGTATTGCACTAAACAACATTCTAAGGACAGCAATAAAGTTTGAAAAAGGTAATTGTCAAACTATAGGTGTGATTTATTTGGCGCTGTGTAAAACCTGCCCTAGTTTTTATGTCGGTAAGACAGAAAGGCATTTAAAGGACAGGATTTATGTGCACACTTACCAAATACTTAATAAAAATCTAAACAATGCTTTATGTAAACATTCCACAAACTGCTCTGTTTTTTTAGGTTTTGAATTTGCCATCTTAGAGAAGGTTTTAAAGAACCCCAGAGGGGGTAATTATAGAAGTTACATAGAAGAGAGGGAGCTAAGATGGCAAATTATGTTACAAGCAAGTCAAGTCCCTGGGCTGAATGAAGTTATTTCTATTAAGCCCTTGTTATGCAAAAAAGTGGAGTTAATGAAATAATGTTACACAAAAATATGTACACACACATTCATATAAAATGTCTAAGATATATTTATCTTTTTTTATAGTTATATTATTTCTTAGGACTTTAGACTTTGAATATATTTTGAATGAATATATTTTGAATGCATATTTATGAATTTTATATGTTAATAAGATGCGTCACCGGGTTTTAATGATTTAATGATGTAATTCACGATTTAAGGGGAAATTTTGGAGGGAAAAAGTTAGATTCTGATGAAATCCCTGCTTGAGAGGGAAGAAAGCGCTCAATCATCTGTTTTTAAGGATTTTACAATAAAGGAAATACTTTGAATCCAGTTTGCAGTAACAGTGCTTTGTTTCGAGTGTTTTGTGGACTAGTAGCACTGGTTGGCTTCTTTTTTACTTATTATATATATATATATATATACATATATATATATATATATATATATATATATATATATATATATATATATATTCTAATTGACACACACACACACACGCACACACACGCACACACACACACACACACACACACACACACACACACACACACACACACACACACACACACACATACACACATACACACACACACACACACACACACCCACAACCACACACCCATATGAATAAAGGCAGTTATTAACATTGAATAGGATAAATGTGAACTAGAATACCTTTATTAAAAATTGTTGCTCTTTTGAAAGATAATGCTTTGCATGGAATGTATCTTAATCTGAAGCTACTCAGAAATTATACTCTCTAGCTTGGTTTTCCTAAATGGAGCTGAAGAGAAGACATATGTGGGAATTAGACTACAAACAAGACATGGAGTTTTTACAAAGTAAATAAATAACACATTTGGATGAAAACAATTTGTAAAGAATGTTAAAAGGAAAAGCATGATGTTTATGAAGGTTGCAGACAATCCAAATGAATAAAACATGCTGCTATAAAGAAGTGTTATTCATGGGGAATTTGCTCAGTAACAGTGCACTGTAGTACATTGTTAAGCAGAACTTTTCCATAGCCTCACAGACATACCAGCACTAAAATTAATGGCCGGGATTCATGAAGCTTGGCGCAAGGCTGGTGTTAGGCTTGCGCCGACCGTGCGGCATGTAGATGGCACAGTAGCGCCAAATGCATATTATTGAAGGCGCGCTGCCGCCACAGCCACGTGCATAGGAAACGAGCGCGAGTGCATAGGGTGTGTCAAAGTGCCGCACGGAGGCATGGAAATGTCAGATGTCGACGTGCAACCTAAAATGCTTGAATATAACAATTTGCCTGCAATAGTAATCACACCTGTTAGTGTCCGTGGATACTGAAACGTATGCAAAGCATGCAAGACAGTTCTTGCGAACATAAAATTAAGAAGCAAACACAAATGCACGGTAGGGAATATCGAGTCTCCATCCCTCGAACAAATGACATTGAAAACCATGTGCCCGTATTCTAACGCAGTGTAGATAGTTATACCAAGTGGAAGTGAAACGCATCATGTTAGCGCGCTGCCAATAGCTACGTCTAGCCCAATGGTCAGGGTTACTAGCTGTCCCACATTGTGAGGGATAGTACACAGCTGGGCAGTTGTTTCCATACCAAAACCATGATAAATGTAAATATCCAGCAACCGTATGACAGAATTATATCCCACATCACATGTAATAGTCACATACAATAGGTATGTCCGTATGTAACATACCACATGTGACAAGAAATAGAATAAGCAAGAAAACGAAACAGAAGGAGCATATAAACTGCTGCAACAATAAGCTAGCATGTAGGCAGAAAACAAAAGTATTATCCGTAGTACTGACTGTGGGTATGTGTTGTCCTGTAAAATCAGATTTGTGTCCGGAATATATCCCATCCTTGACATATGAAAAGGTGGCACCCTACCAATGGTCAGAGCAGTTGGCCAAAATCCGCCCATATGCGGTCCAAGCCATACTTGTCAGGATGTGTCACAGTTGAACGGGTATTACCCGGGTGTACCAACCATGTCATAAAAGTTAAGTATGGGCGTGTACCTATGTGCATGATGTACAGCATGTGGAAGGTGAAACATGCCAGGGTAGTCCACACAACCATACAGGTATCTGACATATGTAGTGTATGCAATGTGTTCCCTTGACCGTGCCATGGGCCATCAACCAAAGAAGTGATGGATGGAGTGTCAGGAATATGTGTGTGGGGGGGATGGTTAATGGTATAATCCAGAAAGGCGAGACTGTGTTGGATGCAGAATAGGTGAACTGGAGGTGTACATGGGAGCAGCAGGTGAATCAGAAAGAAACACAAAGAACAAGTATACACATCTGCAATACAACCTGACAGGCCATACTGTAGAACACAATCACACAAACATATGAATATTAAAATGTGCGATACACATGTACAGAAACATCACCGGCACATACATACCCACAGAATGGTCTGGATGGAACTGGCCCATCCAAATGCAACACACCTGGATGCATAATTGAATACCCATCATCCCCTCCACAGCACACAACCTGCCCGCATACCTGAACGTCCACCAAATCCAGCCATACTCGGCCAACTAGCTTGGCGCAGCCATATCTACACATAGTGACCACTACTCATATGTAGTAGGCAGTGTCACCCTAGGCAGTGTCAGGATTGCAAACTATGTATCCCTTGAATGAAAAACCCTAACACATTTTTGTAAATCCAAAAATGGACGGTATTGGTCTTGTTCAATTTTTGGATATCCCTCATGGGATAAGTAACCTGTGTAAAAATCAGACTGGGTATCACGACACGATGTCCAGTCCTGTAGACATCTGGACACAAGTTGAATGTGCAGTAGTGGTGCACGAGACTGTTCAGCCCTAGACAGTCATGCAGAACCTAGTACCCAGGATCAAACACCTGCCCGTGACGCACGTCTCCCCACATGAATAATCGAGAGAATATATTGTACACATTCGCATAGTGGCACTTGGAAATAGCGTTATTAAGGTGCTGACGTAAACAGGGTACCTCATGATCTACTGTGTGAGGGACAGTCACTGTTTGGATAGGTGTGTCCTGACCAAGAATGATACAATGGCAAATGTCCTGTGATTGTAGGAAATAACTATGTACCATACTTCATGTAACAGTTGCCTAAAGCAGTCATGTCTGGATATAAAATACGTAATTCGTACAAGAAAGAGAATAAGCAACTAAAGTGCTAAAGGAATAGGCTCTCAGCTAGGAAAATATTGAATGTTCTAAACCCTGCACTGACCATGGGTATGTGTTGGCCTAAACAATCTGGTGTCTCCAGAATATATCCCATCCTGTACATATGAAAATGTGGCAACCCTACCAATGGTCAGAGCATTCGCACAATAACTGGTCAGCCTCTTAATCACTCACAAAGCCAGTGACCTTTGGAGGAAAGGTGTTGAATGAGAATGACTAATGACAAGAATTAAGAGTAATAGATGCATTTAACTGCAGAAAATAAATAGTAATACGAATCTGTCAACATGTTCCAAGTTAATAGTACTAATATTGTAGAAGTGTCCGTGACTGTCCCTGATTTGTCATTGCCTTGTCCCTGTCACTGTTGAAATTAGTCGCCGAGTATCACAGAGGTCTGTACACATATGTACACCAACCAACTGTCACATTTGTTGACAGGACTATTGCATACCTGTAGCGAATTCATAAGTGATGTCCAGAATAATATTCATCATATATATGAATGAATGAAATAGTCAAATGTGAAAGGAAACACCAGTGGAAACCCCCCCCCCCCACTGTATCATGTAGTGGAGCCACCCCCCACCCTATATTATGTAGTGCCGACCTAATGATGTGGTCAGAGGTGCCCAAACCCCTGCGTCTGTAAACACAGGTAGAATGTCAAAATCGGGACCAACTCTGTCCATGTGCTATGTCTGACATTTGAACAGGTACAGGGCAGTTCCAGTCACCAGCCAGACAAGCCTAAACCCAAACCAGCACATGAACACCCTGACAATCAAACACACGTATGTGCCAGGACTATAAGCGTTGGAGTTCTGAATATCCTTGGAGTGAGTAAACATGCAGCACGGGTCGAGAGCAGTAGGGAATAGGGAATGTCACAAGTGTAGTACTGCAGTTTTCCCAGCAGGAGAATGGATGCATGCTGTGTAAGTGAAGCGGTGAGACATATATTAGGGTAACTATGAACCATGGGTATACATATAAATGAGGCAGAACACCAATAGTGTAATGGTTAGAGCATCCGCCTAACGTAAAGGCATTCCCAGTTCAAGAACGACTATAGCACAAATCAATTTTTTGTGTAATGAATGC